>NW_026695951.1:0-5000 GCF_030347475.1 Cadophora gregata
AAGGAGCCCCGAAGGGCATTGGTTTTTTATCTAATAAATACACCCCTTCCGAAGTCGAGGTTTTTAGCATGTATTAGCTCTAGAATTACCACGGTTATCCAAGTAGTAAGGTACTATCAAATAAACGATAACTGATTTAATGAGCCATTCGCAGTTTCACCGTATAGATTGCTTATACTTAGACATGCATGGCTTAATCTTTGAGACAAGCATATGACTACTGGCAGAATCAACCAGGTAACTATCTTTTACTACCCGAGGGTAGCGTGGCACCCGAAGGCGCCAGAGTTGTTACTTAGAAGGCGGTTTGCACCGCAGCGAGTGGCACCCCGGAGCAAGGCTTCACAGGGCTCACAAGCTATCCAATTGCCCCCACTGAGTTCCCCACAGGGCGGTCCGCCACACTGAAGGTCGGATGCTAGGCATCGTTCCAGCGTGTGACATGCACCCCGCAGGAGGAGGATACCGGTCACAGGTCACATCCGAAGACGGCTACCTGCTCTGGCTTACCCCCGAGTGTCTTGAGAATTAAGTTAGGCCATCGGCCAATAATCCACAGACTCCAACAGGCCCTGCCACAGGAGCGACAGGCTATTGGGTTGCTTCCACAGGCCCCGAAGTTTGACGTAAGAGGTGACTGCTTCCGCGGGCGACTCCACTTTGCCGTTTAGGTCTGGGCCCCCTCGCAACCTGAGTGCTAAACGGAAATAGATAGGGTCTGTCAAATATGGTACAACGGGCTGACTACCGCGTGTCAGCAGGGGACGTCGACGCTGAACATTGGGCCAAACTAATGAAACCAAGCAACAGAACAGCGGACTTCAACCCTACCTAACGACACCCATGCTGTGCATGTTATAGCGTACACATCACTGTAGAGAAACCCTATAGCAACGCTCCGCAAAAGATTCAGGCCTTCTCAGATGTCATCGTACCTAATTAAAGATACCTACAGTGCATCACACCACCTAAGATGAATATTATACGCTGTCGGATTTTTCGACTCGACTCCAGCTCTCCTCTTTCATATACCCACCGACTTCCTTTGGCCTCGAAAATCGTGTGCAAATGCCTTTGTGCAGAAAAATGTTTTCCGATAAATTATTTGTGTGCAAAAAAATTTAGACCCCCCCCCCCTCACCAAAATTTTTCGGGCAAATCCGCGCATCTGGGGAGATGGGATTTTTGGACCCCCCCAGCGGTCCGTACCACACAGGGCATGGCTACAGTGGGTAGGTGCCCGAACGGGGGCGCTGAATCTGGTCCAGGGTGCAACCTACAGTGGGTAGGTGCCTGGAGGGAAGCCTGGAGACGACCGAGTGGGGGGCTATAGTGGGCGGGGGCTGGTTTCAGGGTACCGACTCAGGGTGTGAGGGCCTGTAGGGAGGCCCTGGGGATCCGTCGGGGTACCACTACAGGGTATGACACCCTGGATGGGGGTGCCTGAAGACTTTTTTCAGGGGCAAGTAGGGGCGTAGAAACCGACCCTAGGTAGAAACAGGCGCTGATTCCAACGGTATAGGTGAGACCTCGCTGCGCGCAGGTGCTGTAGCGGGTGAACGGAGCCAGGTACGGCACTTCTGTGTATAGCATGTGTTTCCTCTCACGAAATGACCCCGACTTCACCTGGGGTTACGAGTATCTAGCTGATGAAGGGGGAAAAAAAAATTCTGCACCAAAAATATTTCCAAAGGGGGGGTTGAATTTATCGGGAAAACATTTTCTCCCCTAACAAGACTGCTACGAGCCTGGGGAGAGTGGTAAATGGGGTAATCAACCGCGGGCAACACGATGAAAAGGCTGGCTGGCTCCGATTCGGCCACCTTGGCGGTGATACTTGACACTTTATACCTCAAGGGGGGGGTAAACTCCACATTAGCAGCCCCTGATAGAGCAGTCAATGGCACCATCGGATTCAGCGTAAAAAATGGCTCTAGAAACCATACGGGAGGTCCTGATCGGCCCTGGTTTGGGGGAGTTGGGTGAGGTGGAGTGGCTACGGGTCACACTTGGGTTACCCTCCAAAGGCCTTGGCGTTCCGAGTTTTGTTGCACGTCGCAGTTCAGGGCATTCCTTCAGGGCCAGCTACAGGGCCTCCGACGCTGTAGGAGAGGTGCCAAGGGACTTCTAGGGTATGTCTACAGTGTACGAGAGCCTGTAAGAGTAGCCTGGAGCCTCTCCCACCAATTCCACACTCGACCTACCCTGAGGGAATCACGTGGGCAGATCTGGTTTTGTTGCACGTCGCACCTCAGGGCACTCCTTCAGGGCCGGCTACAGGGCCTCCGACGCTGTAGGGGAGGTGCCAAGGGACTTCTAGGTGTCCCTACAGTGTGTAGAAGCCTGTCGGAGCAGCCTGGAGCCTCCCCCAGCGATCTCGCCGTCGCTGGTCACGTGGGCAAATCTGGTTTTGTTGCACGTCGCACTTCAGGGCACTCCTACAGGGTAGGCTACAGCGTCCTCAGCCCTGTAGGGTCACTGCCAAGGGACTTCTAGGGTGTCCCTACAGTGTGTACAAGCCTGTAGCAGTGCCCTGAAGCCTCTCCCACCAATTCCACACTCGACCTACCCTGAGGGAATCACGTGGGCAGATCTGGTTTTGTTGCACGTCGCACCTCAGGGCACTCCTTCAGGGTCGGCTACAGGGCCTCCGACGCTGTAGGGGAGGTGCCAAGGGACTTCTAGGTGTCCTTACAGTGTGTAGAAGCCTGTAGCGGTGCCCTGAAGCCTCTCCCACCAGTCTCACATCTGAGCTACCCTGTGAATCCCGGAACCCCGAAGACGTCCTCCTGGAATAACCAGAGATCCGACCAGCTTGCAAAGTAGGTCGTTAGAAGGCCCATCCTGACGTGAATTACACTGTAGGCTCAGGTATAGGAGGTTGTTAGTAGACCAGACCGCTACCTCGTCGTCGGCGCAAAATGATCTGAAATTTCCACCAAGTCCCCCTCCCTCACATCCGGCCTACCCTAGGACTCCCCAGCGCACTTCCTCAGGGCTGACACGCCACCCACCGAGCCTATACACGGCAAGGAAGGGATATGTCACCACCGACCTGCCCTGGAAATCCCTTTCTCACAATCGAGCTACCCTGAGATCACCCCTCACAACCCACCTACCCTGAGAATCCTACAAGCTTATCTTTCAGCGCGTACACCCTGTAGCTACAGCGCCTCACATCTCACCTACCCTGTGATCACCCCTCACATCTCACCTACCCTGAGATCGCCTCGCCTCACATTCGAGTTACCCTCGGAATCTTACAGGCTACCTTACAGCGTGTTAGCCCTATAATTACAGCGCCTCACATCTCACCTACCCTGCAAATACCCTCATCACAACTCGCCTACCCTGAGAGTCCCGCACCTTGGGACTTCCAGACTCCTCTCACACCTCGCCTACCCTGCATCTTCTTAGACTTCCAGGGCATCAGAGCCCAGAGAAGCACCTTAAAAGAGGGACAAGGAGAGAAAAAGGAGAGAAAGAGGGGAAAAAGGGAAAAAATTCCTACAAGGCAGAAAAATTCCCCGACCCAGGGACATTTCACAACCGGCCTACCCTTTAACACGTTATAGGCTCACCCTAAGGCTCTCCCCTGACCTTCTGCCTTAGCAGGGGCGGTCTAACCCCAAACCCTCCGACTAGTATCACCCCTCACGAGGTCTCCGCTAGTCGGAGAGTGCCCCCAGCTCCCACGCACCGAGGTAGAACACCTCGGTTCTGATCCAGGGCAGACAGCCCAGGACCTTGACCCTGATCTTACACACGGACTGAAGATCAGGGTAGTTCACAGCCCACTAAGCCTCGAGAGTCCCCGATTACCCACTTACAGCTGCTCTAGCTGGGCCTCTAAGATACCTATTCGTCCTTGCTCACGTACAACCTTTAAGGTTACCCACCTATCGACTTTCTTAGTCGCATCTGCCCCTCAATGTACCGCAATTATAGGGCCTGCATCCCCAGAACTCCCTCAAGCCACGCCCTTATACACCTTATAACACTTGTAATAGTACCTGCTATCACCCCTGAAAGTCTTACCCTGTCACTGTAGACTTCTTTTCTAAGGTACCCAGCTCTGTTGATACCTTCCCTTATATACCCACCGACTTCCTCTGGCCTTGAAAATCGTGTGCAAATGCCTTTGTGCAGAAACATGTTTTCCGATAAATTCTTTGTGTGCAAAAAGATTTAGACCCCCCCCCCCCCCCCTCACCAAAATTTTTCGGGCAAATCCGCAACACCATACTGATGGTAAGGATCGCTTCTAGGTAAGAAGACAGCTTGATGGTAGCGAGTAGAGTGTTACAGTACTGGTAAAGATACCCTAAAGAGAGTCCTGTCCCTAGTACAAGCCTCAGGACTACTAAGGAGGTTTTAAGGGACTTACAAGTAATAGCTCTAAATCTACAAGCACGTAACAGTAGATAGGGGCGTCCCCGACTAGGTTCACACTTCACCTACCCTGAGAGCTGGGTCTGCTCTCACAATCGAGCTACCCTGTGACAATTTTCGGAGGGTAAGTCGGATGTGAAAATCCATCTTTCTCCGTAGCTACCTATAGTAACCAGGGCTAAGAAAGTATGGATAGTACGTTACTTGAGACGCTCTATCACGCTAGTTAAAAATATTTTTCTATGGGGAAGTTTTTTTTTTCCACCAAGTCTAAACTTCAAGATGTAAAATCTTTGCCCCCCCCTCGTTCAAACACCGCCAAATTTATATTCTAGACACTATCGATAGTAAAGAATAGGATACAAGCGTCAAAACATTAACAGAGGTAGGATTAATTAAAATAATGATATTTGACTTTTCCTCCAAGTCAGTTGTAGAAATTGATTTTTCTCCACAGTCACATCTAGTAACCGGGGCCAAGAAAGTGTGGATAGTACGTTGTTTGAGGCGCTCTATCACGCCAGCAAAAAATATTTTTCCATGGGGAATTTTTTTTTTTTTTTCACCAAGTACCCTCTCTCACATCTTACCTACCCTTCTGTCACATC
>NW_026695951.1:12500-17500 GCF_030347475.1 Cadophora gregata
AAGGCGCCAGAGTTGTTACTTAGAAGGCGGTTTGCACCGCAGCGAGTGGCACCCCGGAGCAAGGCTTCACAGGGCTCACAAGCTATCCAATTGCCCCCACTGAGTTCCCCACAGGGCGGTCCGCCACACTGAAGGTCGGATGCTAGGCATCGTTCCAGCGTGTGACATGCACCCCGCAGGAGGAGGATACCGGTCACAGGTCACATCCGAAGACGGCTACCTGCTCTGGCTTACCCCCGAGTGTCTTGAGAATTAAGTTAGGCCATCGGCCAATAATCCACAGACTCCAACAGGCCCTGCCACAGGAGCGACAGGCTATTGGGTTGCTTCCACAGGCCCCGAAGTTTGACGTAAGAGGTGACTGCTTCCGCGGGCGACTCCACTTTGCCGTTTAGGTCTGGGCCCCCTCGCAACCTGAGTGCTAAACGGAAATAGATAGGGTCTGTCAAATATGGTACAACGGGCTGACTACCGCGTGTCAGCAGGGGACGTCGACGCTGAACATTGGGCCAAACTAATGAAACCAAGCAACAGAACAGCGGACTTCAACCCTACCTAACGACACCCATGCTGTGCATGTTATAGCGTACACATCACTGTAGAGAAACCCTATAGCAACGCTCCGCAAAAGATTCAGGCCTTCTCAGATGTCATCGTACCTAATTAAAGATACCTACAGTGCATCACACCACCTAAGATGAATATTATACGCTGTCGGATTTTTCGACTCGACTCCAGCTCTCCTCTTTCATATACCCACCGACTTCCTTTGGCCTCGAAAATCGTGTGCAAATGCCTTTGTGCAGAAAAATGTTTTCCGTAAATTATTTGTGTGCAAAAAAATTTAGACCCCCCCCCCCTCACCAAAATTTTTCGGGCAAATCCGCGCATCTGGGGAGATGGGATTTTTGGACCCCCCCAGCGGTCCGTACCACACAGGGCATGGCTACAGTGGGTAGGTGCCCGAACGGGGGCGCTGAATCTGGTCCAGGGTGCAACCTACAGTGGGTAGGTGCCTGGAGGGAAGCCTGGAGACGACCGAGTGGGGGGCTATAGTGGGCGGGGGCTGGTTTCAGGGTACCGACTCAGGGTGTGAGGGCCTGTAGGGAGGCCCTGGGGATCCGTCGGGGGTACCACTACAGGGTATGACACCCTGGATGGGGGTGCCTGAAGACTTTTTTCAGGGGCAAGTAGGGGCGTAGAAACCGACCCTAGGTAGAAACAGGCGCTGATTCCAACGGTATAGTGAGACCTCGCTGCGCGCAGGTGCTGTAGCGGGTGAACGGAGCCAGGTACGGCACTTCTGTGTATAGCATGTGTTTCCTCTCACGAAATGACCCCGACTTCACCTGGGGTTTACGAGTATCTAGCTGATGAAGGGGGAAAAAAAATTCTGCACCAAAATATTTCCAAGGGGGGGTTGAATTTATCGGGAAAACATTTTCTCCCCTAACAAGACTGCTACGAGCCTGGGGAGAGTGGTAAATGGGGTAATCAACCGCGGGCAACACGATGAAAAGGCTGGCTGGCTCCGATTCGGCCACCTTGGCGGTGATACTTGACACTTTATACCTCAAGGGGGGGGTAAACTCCACATTAGCAGCCCCTGATAGAGCAGTCAATGGCACCATCGGATTCAGCGTAAAAAATGGCTCTAGAAACATACGGGAGGTCCTGATCGGCCCTGGTTTGGGGGAGTTGGGTGAGGTGGAGTGGCTACGGGTCACACTTGGGTTACCCTCCAAAGGCCTTGGCGTTCCGAGTTTTGTTGCACGTCGCAGTTCAGGGCATTCCTTCAGGGCCAGCTACAGGGCCTCCGACGCTGTAGGAGAGGTGCCAAGGGACTTCTAGGGTATGTCTACAGTGTACGAGAGCCTGTAAGAGTAGCCTGGAGCCTCTCCCACCAATTCCACACTCGACCCTACCCTGAGGGAATCACGTGGGCAGATCTGGTTTTGTTGCACGTCGCACCTCAGGGCACTCCTTCAGGGCCGGCTACAGGGCCTCCGACGCTGTAGGGGGAGGTGCCAAGGGACTTCTAGGTGTCCCTACAGTGTGTAGAAGCCTGTCGGAGCAGCCTGGAGCCTCCCCCAGCGATCTCGCCGTCGCTGGTCACGTGGGCAAAATCTGGTTTTGTTGCACGTCGCACTTCAGGGCACTCCTACAGGGTAGGCTACAGCGTCCTCAGCCCTGTAGGGTCACTGCCAAGGGACTTCTAGGGTGTCCCTACAGTGTGTACAAGCCTGTAGCAGTGCCCTGAAGCCTCTCCCACCAATTCCACACTCGACCTACCCTGAGGGAATCACGTGGGCAGATCTGGTTTTGTTGCAACGTCGCACCTCAGGGCACTCCTTCAGGGTCGGCTACAGGGCCTCCGACGCTGTAGGGGAGGTGCCAAGGGACTTCTAGGTGTCCTTACAGTGTGTAGAAGCCTGTAGCGGTGCCCTGAAGCCTCTCCCACCAGTCTCACATCTGAGCTACCCTGTGAATCCCGGAACCCCGAAGACGTCCTCCTGGAATAACCAGAGATCCGACCAGCTTGCAAAGTAGGTCGTTAGAAGGCCCCATCCTGACGTGAATTACACTGTAGGCTCAGGTATAGGAGGTTGTTAGTAGACCAGACCGCTACCTCGTCGTCGGCGCAAAATGATCTGAAATTTCCACCAAGTCCCCCTCCCTCACATCCGGCCTACCCTAGGACTCCCCAGCGCACTTCCTCAGGGCTGACACGCCACCCACCGAGCCTATACACGGCAAGGAAGGGATATGTCACCACCGACCTGCCCTGAAATCCCTTTCTCACAATCGAGCTACCCTGAGATCACCCCTCACAACCACCTACCCTGAGAATCCTACAAGCTTATCTTTCAGCGCGTACACCCCTGTAGCTACAGCGCCTCACATCTCACCTACCCTGTGATCACCCCTCACATCTCACCCTACCCTGAGATCGCCTCGCCTCACATTCGAGTTACCCTCGGAATCTTACAGGCTACACTTACAGCGTGTTAGCCCTATAATTACAGCGCCTCACATCTCACCTACCCTGCAAATACCCTCATCACAACTCGCCTACCCTGAGAGTCCCGCACCTTGGGACTTCCAGACTCCTCTCACACCTCGCCTACCCTGCATCTTCTTAGACTTCCAGGGCATCAGAGCCCAGAGAAGCACCTTAAAAGAGGGACAAGGAGAGGAAAAAGGAGAGAAAGAGGGGAAAAAGGGAAAAAATTCCTACAAGGCAGAAAAATTCCCCGACCCAAGGGACATTTCACAACCGGCCTACCCTTTAACACGTTATAGGCTCACCCTAAGGCTCTCCCCTGACCTTCTGCCTTAGCAGGGGCGGTCTAACCCCAAACCCTCCGACTAGTATCACCCCTCACGAGGTCTCCGCTAGTCGGAGAGTGCCCCCAGCTCCCACGCACCGAGGTAGAACACCTCGGTTCTGATCCAGGGCAGACAGCCCAGGACCTTGACCCTGATCTTACACACGGACTGAAGATCAGGGTAGTTCACAGCCCACTAAGCCTCGAGAGTCCCCGATTACCCACTTACAGCTGCTCTAGCTGGGCCTCTAAGATACCTATTCGTCCTTGCTCACGTACAACCTTTAAGGTTACCCACCTATCGACTTTCTTAGTCGCATCTGCCCCTCAATGTACCGCAATTATAGGGCCTGCATCCCCAGAACTCCCTCAAGCCACGCCTTATACACCTTATAACACTTGTAATAGTACCTGCTATCACCCCTGAAAGTCTTACCCTGTCACTGTAGACTTCTTTTCTAAGGTACCCAGCTCTGTTGATACCTTCCCTTATATACCCACCGACTTCCTCTGGCCTTGAAATCGTGTGCAAATGCCTTTGTGCAGAAACATGTTTTCGATAAATTCTTTGTGTGCAAAAAGATTTAGACCCCCCCCCCCCCCCCTCACCAAAATTTTTTCGGGCAAATCCGCAACACCATACTGATGGTAAGGATCGCTTCTAGGTAAGAAGACAGCTTGATGGTAGCGAGTAGAGTGTTACAGTACTGGTAAAGATACCCTAAAGAGAGTCCTGTCCCTAGTACAAGCCCTCAGGACTACTAAGGAGGTTTTAAGGGACTTACAAGTAATAGCTCTAAATCTACAAGCACGTAACAGTAGATAGGGCGTCCCCGACTAGGTTCACACTTCACCTACCCTGAGAGCTGGGTCTGCTCTCACAATCGAGCTACCCTGTGACAATTTTCGGAGGGTAAGTCGGATGTGAAATCCATCTTTCTCCGTAGCTACCTATAGTAACCAGGGCTAAGAAAGTATGGATAGTACGTTACTTGAGACGCTCTATCACGCTAGTTAAAATATTTTTCTATGGGGAAGTTTTTTTTTTTCCACCAAGTCTAAACTTCAAGATGTAAAATCTTTGCCCCCCCCTCGTTCAAACACCGCCAAATTTATATTCTAGACACTATCGATAGTAAAGAATAGGATACAAGCGTCAAAACATTAACAGAGGTAGGATTAATTAAAATAATGATATTTGACTTTCCTCCAAGTCAGTTGTAGAAATTGATTTTTCTCCACAGTCACATCTAGTAACCGGGGCCAAGAAAGTGTGGATAGTACGTTGTTTGAGGCGCTCTATCACGCCAGCAAAAAATATTTTCCATGGGAATTTTTTTTTTTTTTTTTCACCAAGTACCCTCTCTCACATCTTACCTACCCTTCTGTCACATCCCACCTACCCTGCGGATCAGACCTACAGCGGCTACAGGCCATCTCCACAGGGCCCAATAGCCTGTACTGAGAGCCTAGAAGCTCCTACAGCGTGCTCCTACAGGGTGGAACACGCTGAGACACCTTCCTATTGCCGGTGTTTTCAACTTCAGACAGTGATTGCGGGCGCTATAAGCACGCTAGCAGTATATGCTCTTCAGTCATATAGTCCCTATATTGAGGTCTATAAGCCCTGTAAGTGGTTTAGTCACATGACTTCTTATAGGAAATTTTACA
>NW_026695952.1:0-20373 GCF_030347475.1 Cadophora gregata
CTTCCATTTGAGGAGTAGCACTATCCTGAAAATAAAGACCTCAAGGCTTTGGTGTATCACAACTATTAACGATACTTGAAAATAAGTAATCAATCATATAAAATTCCTTTTCGTTTTTTCTAATATAAACAATTTATAAATTAGAAACCATTAAACAGCTTATACTAATATATATTTTAAATAATAAACAAAAATATATTAATTAGTATATAATTATGTAGTATAAATCTATACTGCCTATAATAAGAACCTTTATGTACTATATACATTTTTTTAATAATAAGTAAATAAAAGATGTAGCATATAATTTTATTTTACATATTGTAACTTAACAACGCTAGTTTTTATACTAGCATTATTACTTTAAATATTACTATTAATATACAACGACTAAAGTATTATAAAGATAATATAGGATAAATCACACATAAAGAATTTAAATAAATGTTATTTAAAAAGGCGTTTACTTAGTCCTTTTTGCTACTAGAACCTTCTCCATTACCTGAAGATGATTCCTTAGACTCTTGTTCTAATGACATTGCTATGGCTCTTGCTAATTGTTGACTCTCACTAGATTCCGTACTATTTCTAGGAGAATTTTCTGCATTAGCTGACTTTAGATCTTGTAATGAATTTAACTTAGCCCTTTCTATTTGATAATGAAACGAATCCTCATAACTACGCTTAGATCCGGCTTGCACCGCTGGCTTTTCCGGATCATAACCTAACTTTTTAGATATATCGTGATAATTATGATCAATCACAGTTAATTGGGAGGATAATTCTTTTTGAATCGTATAAAAGGTTTTTTTTAAAACATGTAAAAAATGGTGCTCCTTATGTGAATCCTTTAACATTTCATCGATCTCCTCCATTTCTTTTCCATAAATACCATTCTCCATGTAAAACTTTTTACGATTAGTTGCTTCAAGTAAAATCCGATCTAGTTTATCACTAGCATCGTTTATTTCTTTTGTACTAGGCATATCTTGATTAAGTGATGGAGGTAACTCAGGATCATAAAAATACTTATTATTAGATTTACCTTTATCTAATTTTTGACCTGAGCTAGAACTTTCCCCGGGCGAATCATGATAACCCCTATCAGTAGATTTACCTTTATCTAATTTTTTACCAGAGTTAGATCCTTCATCATCTGAATTTTTACCAGAGTTAGATCCTTCATCACCTGAATTTTTAAATAATGCTGTTGGTCGTGTATTAGTCACGGGTAACCCATCACTACCTAATTTAAGCGTATATTTATCAAATAAAAAATCTAAGCATATTTTACCTTTTATACCTAAGTACTCGCAGAATCAATTGATGAAACCATTATTAGCAGTTCACATCAATAAACCATATGCTAAACAAGAAAAAAATTCAAAATTTTTTGTAAGTAAATCTATATTTATGTAATATATAAACATAGTAAATAGACTTACAATAGAAATAAACAAAAAAACTTTAGCTAAAGGGTATTTAGCCAAAATTCTAAATATAGAGTTATTAAAGGTAGATATATGACTTATTGTACTTATTTTAAAAATACTTAAAGTAAGCATTTGTCTACTATCAATTTTAAGAGCATTTTTACCTAGTTCAAAAGCAAAACCTAATGTTAAGGCTAAAAAGAAGATCAACATTATAGTTAAACCATATATGCCATTTGTATATGCACTTACTACGTAAGGATAAACTAAAAGAATCTCTAGATCAAACAATAAAAATAACAATGCGAATATAAAGAAAGAAATACTGAACTGTGTCCTGTTTTGACCCAGGAACGAGTGGAAACCACACTCAAACGCACTATCTTTTTCCTGGTAAGGATTATGTGGAGCAAATATCAAATTAACGGCCAATAAAATAATGGCCAATAAAGGTATAAAAACAAAAAAAAAAGTTGTACTTGTCATTTATTGGTTAAATAATATCAATGCTAATATATTAGCTAAACTTAATCATTCATGAGGTACGAATATAAATAAAAGTATTATTAAAGTTAATACAGATATAGTAATAGTTAAATAACTAGATAATATAATACTATTTGTTTTAAACGTTATTTTTTCAATTAAGTTATTATTTTGTATTATGTTACCGTGTAAAGTCAAATTGGCGATTTCTGGATTAATTGTATGCTCAGGAGCATCAAAGAATATTTGTTTAATGATGTTTAAGTAGTAAACACCACTAATAACACTAGTTAATATAGCAACTAGTGCAAGGAAAATGTAACCACTGTCTAATGCAGCACTCAGTACCATTTGTTTTGCAAAGAATCCTATAAGAGGAGGTATTCCTGCAAAAGAAAAAATAGTAATAGTTAAACTTAAAGCTAATAAAGGATTTATTTCAAAATATCCCTTAAGTTGACTTATTAATTGTACTGGAGAATTGTTTTTATCATCTAGTTGTTTGTATTCATTGCTTTCGTTTACGTAATAATAAAGAGAAAACCCTATACTAATTAATATAATAAAAGCATTTAAATTACTAATAGAATACTGCATAAGGTAAAATATAAAGGCTTGTATAGACTCTACACTGTTAATACTTAGTGCAAGCAAAATAAACCCTACATGTGATATAGTACTGTAAGCGAACAATCTTTTAATTCTAAATTGAGTTAAACCTACTACTGTACCAACAATTAATGAAAGTAAAGAACTTACAAGTAAGCTAGAAGTCCAACTAAAACTAAAATTAAATAAAGAATTGCTTGTATAATGCACTAATTCTAATAAAAATACAAAAATAGAAATTTTTGCAACAATAGCTACAAATGTAGTCACTATAGTAGGTATAGCATCATATACACCAGGAGATCAGAAGTGAAAAGGTGCAGCACTCACCTTAAATAAGAAACCTACGCTAAGTATAAGCAATGAAAAGTTAATATAATAACTTTTATATCAATATAAAATATTATTACCACCCTCATTGGCCAAATCACTTAAACTAGTTATAACATATATACCATCAAGATTAGTAGTACCTGAATTTGCATATAATAAACTAGTACCTAGTAAAATAAAACAAGAACTTAAACCACCTAATAAGAAATAAGTTAAACCACCTGAAGTAGCTAATTCAGAATTTCGGTATAATGTACTAAGTAAATATAAACCGTAACTTTGTAACTCAATAGATAGAAATATAGAAACTAAATCACTTGTAGATACTAAAAATATTGCACCACTAACTATAAATAATAATATTAAAGGGTACTCGATTATTTTAAACTGTTCCCCCATCTTATTTACAATTTTAGTTCTGTAATATAATAAATTATAAAAAAGCATTTTATTTAGAGAAGAATATGAAGTTGTTCACACCCTTCTAGGATAAAATGCTGTAAGTTGAAGTATTAGTCCACTGATTAAACATATAAACATATGAAAAATATGGGTAATACTAGTTGCATGAAATAATCCTCCATACAAACCTATACCTCTGTCTAAAGATGTAAAATATAAACTCGTGAAAGATAATAATGATGAATAAAGAAGAATTATAATAGACACTCTACTATATAATATAGACTTATCTCGTCTTAAGGTAACCGCATTCGATAATAATAATTGTAATATTGATAATATAATCATTAAATAAATAAAAGAGTCTAACTTTTATATATTTATTTTTAGCGTAATAATAAAAAAATATCTCACTTTTAATTATATATCTAAACTTTTTTTATGCTATGTACAATCTATATAAAGCTTCAATCATTTAATTAAATTTTACGCTTTTTATTGTATATGTTAAACACATTAAAAATATAATATATACAATAAAAATAAGACAAAAATGTAGTATTAAAAATAGCCGGAGGAGAAATTTGAATTCTCATTCTTAATGCATGAAATTAATGTTCTAACCAATTAAACTACCCTGGCTGTTATTATACTTTAGATTATAAAGGGTGAATACCCTGATTTGAACAGGGAACACACTGTGCCACATACAGTCGCTCTACCTATTGAACTATATCCACCTTTAAATCATAATATTTATATAACTTTAAACATATAATACTAAAAAGTAATTATGTTGGAGTGATTCGAACACTCAATGGTAAATACCAAAAATTTATGACTTACCGATTAGTCCACAACATATTTTTAAATATATTAATATATAGATAAATAATAAACTAATAACATTGCATAAGGTAGATCCGACTTGAACGGATAAGATATAAAAATAATCAAATAGGCCTAAGCTATTCATGTCTACCAGTTCCATCACTACCTTTAAATTGCTCGAGATAAGATTTGAACTTACAACCTAAACATCTTCAGAGTTCCGCTCTACCAGGTTGAGCTTCTCGAGCTATATATACAGCTTGTAAAGCTATATACACTACATATTTAAGTGTTATATCTATTATGATACATGAAGTATAATTTATATTTAAATTAGCTTACGTGTCTAATTCTATATGATTATCTAACATAACTATAACCAAATAAAAATATTTTTTTTTTTAGTAAAATCCTAGCATCTTAATAATTAAATGAACTAAGATTTATTAAAAAAAATATTAACTATGGTTAATATAGCTTATAACGCCATATATATAAATATAAGCAGATTGCCATTATATTTTTTGTTAACCACCCTCTCTGAAAAAGATACCTATACCTTAAGTGGAGACATCAGGACTCGATCCTGAAATAACGATATGCAAAATCGCAGTTTTACCAATTAAACTATGTCCCCTTTTTATATAATAATATATAGATTTATAATATTATTTTTATGTACTATCTTTTGCACTTTTATTATTTTATGTTGGTAAGCACTTTATAGTAATATAAATATATATGTAACCTTTTATATATGAAGCTGACATAGCGTTTATATAATATAAACAAAAATTTGTTTATGACTTTAAACCATATAACGTATCCAAAAGAGGACTTGAACCTCTACGATATTATATCAACGAAGCTTAAGTTCGTCCTGTCTACCAATTCCAGCACTCGGACGTATATTTTTATTTGATAAATCTAAGGCCAGAGTGAGTTGAACACTCATCTCAGCTGTCATGAGCAGCTTGCTTTACCAATTAAGCTATGACCTTCTTATATATGCGGACAAAGGATTTGCACCAATATAGACTGGACATGAGCCAATTATGTTACTATTACATCAATCCGCATTATAAAAAATATAAGTTTATATTAATATACAATTTATAGCCTCAGAGGGGGTTGAACCCTCGCATGTAATGACGAAAACATTATGTCTTAACCACTTGACTATAAGGCCTATTATGTATAAAATAAGTCCAGTGCAAGTATCGCACTTGCTTCAGCTGGTTACAAAACAGCTACATTACTTTTATGCTAACCGGACTGAAGTTAATGTAGTTGTATTTATTATAATTATTATTCTTATATACATAAAAATATGTGTGATATCGGGTAAAATTAGTTAAATATTAAATTAGTACTTTATACCTAAAAACATTTAAATTCTTTCAGCTAAAGCCTATTAATAGCAATAATATTCTTTAATTTAAGGAAGCTAAAATAAAGGGTTTTATTGCATAATAAAAAAGATTTTTTATTATTTACTATTTCGTAGTATTCCACTACGTATATTTAAGAATATCTTAAAGTAAATTTCGCGCCTAAATGCTTTCAGCACTTACTTTTAACTAACTTAGCGTTCCTGCCGTGCCTATGCTATAGATTTACTTAAGTGTAAGTAACACCCCATTGTGCCTATCATCTCTTTAGTTTATTTAGGTTTTTCTTCATTTATTTAATATTGGGCACATAAACAACAGGTAAACCAGAGGTTAATATACCCAGCTCCTTTCGTACGAGGGGGATATCCTTATTTTATTCTAATTTCCTCTAGAAGATAGAAACCATACTGTCTCACGACGTATTTAACCCAGCTCGTGTAACTTATTAATCGACGAACAGTCGAACCCTTCATGATTCCTGCATTCATGTGGATAAGTTAAGCCGACATCGAGGTGCCAAACTGCGCACTCAATTTGTACTTCCTGGCGCAATTAGCCTGTTCATATTGTGTTAAGTTAAAAGCAATATATTATACTTTTAACCGCCATTTTTTTCAAAATGGATCAGACTATTTATTCAATTTTCTCTATTTATGATATATGCAACGCGAAAATTAAAAACATGGCTAACATAAATATGCACACCTGTAAAAAAATAAATAAAAAAAATATATAAAAAATATATTTAATATATAAACATTTAAATTTATTTATTTAAGGATTTTATTTACTACTTACTCAGCCTTTAACTCCAAAAGCACCGTTACGGTTCTTAGAGTTTATAAGTGTATATTGTACATTTGATTTATGGTAACCTCTTAGCATGATAGTAGATAATCCTCGGAAAGAAGAATCCACATTTTTTAACCCTCCTAATCATTTCATTTTAAATACAGATCTTGATGCAGTTGCTCGGGGAGTTAATCTACCTTTTGCTTCCACTCTGATACCTCTTAATTTTAAATGTTTTAAATGATGTCTAATTACAAAACCTTTTAAAGAAATTTTTTTTTTCTTCGTATAAGATCTTTTTACAACATTTATTTGTAAATCATCCGCGGCAGGGTAGAAACTTAATAACAGATTGTTTAAATAATCTTTACCTTTGTTATAATTAAACATAGAGCTAATAATATTATTACGAATTCTATTAACCAAGAACTGGTCTTTGTTTGGTCTAGGTATTCTTTCACTTATTTTCCTAATAACAGGTAATTTAAGTTTACGTAAAGATGTTTTTAAAACTTTATATAATCTATTATTTCTATTTCTTAGTTTTAATGATACAACTTGAGTAAAAATATCACTATTTAAATGCATTTTTTTTAATTTTACTATGTTGAACTCAACTTCTTTATTATATAAAATTTTTACTAAATTAATAAGATTTGACATAAACTGATTTGTAAATTTTAAGCTATTTAACTTAAATAAATAAAAAAAGTATCGTAATTTTTTTTCTTTAAAATGTTTTATAGACTCAAGTTTAACTTGATCAAATTTAAGATAGTCTAGAGGTTTTCAACTTGAAATCTTATTAAGAAACATTATACGTTTTTCATCTTCTGTTATAATATTTGTTTTAACTAAACTTGTTAAAAATACAAAATAAGTATTTAATAACTCTACTTCGGAAGAGTTAGCGTATTTGTTAATAATGGACATAGTATATATTTCATATAAATTATCATGGTCACCTAAAATAGAAAATTCCTCTCAACTTAAGGGTCTATTATATTTTATGAGGGCTTTCCCTTCACGGTTGTATTTAACAGATTTTTTCAAATCATAACGAGGATAAAAAATTTCTTTTTTAGCCTTTTCGTAATTCTGTGATAGTAACATACCCTCTGTATTAAGAACATAAAACGTAATTAATACTTTGTTGCTTGTATGTTTTAATTCACCTCTACCTATAAAAACTTTTTTAGTAGACACTCGTCTGAATCTAAGAAGTAATTGTTTAGTTTTATTTTGTAATAAATCTCGGTTAAGTTGAAAATTAAAAAAACTTTTTAAAATATTTATAAGATTTTTATCTGCTGTAGGTAACGTTTTTATATAATTAGAGTCATATGAATATATACTATTATATCATTCTTGAGATGCAGGTGTATAATGTCTAGTTATACCCGTATCACTTTTAATATAATTCAATTGTTTATATATGGTTGTTTTACTTTTTTTGGCAAATAAAATAGGTAAATTTGGATCTAAATTTACTTGAGATGAATTCATCTCAATATTTACTTGTGTTTTTAAGTCTCTCATGTTATTTAATTTTATATCTAATTTTGCTTAATCATTAATCTAGGATTAAGTCTATTTCATTAATATAATTTATATTAATTATTAATTTGTTAAATTATTCTTAAATTACTAATTTAAAACAACCTAACTTTAAAATATTATAAAGGAAGAGAAAATTGTTGGATTCTTATTAAGGTATTATGGTATTATTTAACCAAACAAACCTTATAGTCGTTGAACGTTTTTACTATTTGAAGTAAAATTCGCTTCAAGTTAACTTATTTTAAGTCTTTCTTGAAATTAACCCAATTATTACAACATTTACTATAAATATAATAAATATTGTGGGACAATAGCTTGTTTATCCCTAGCGTAGCTTTTTCAATTATCCAAGACCTTTCCTTTCTGCATCTTGTGATCATATGCCCCGCTTACGCGACTGATAGACGTGTAAGTCAAACAGTAAAGCAAGATTAAGCCATTAAACTTGACAAGTAATAAACATAATTATATTATTAGTAATTTTATTAATCACCGGATGTGCTATATTAGTACATACCTACTAATAACATAACTAAAAACATTGGAAAACTAAAAAGTATTTTCTTAATGTTTTAATTACAACTATTTTCCATATAGTTAAAATCTTACTTGAATAAAAAATATTAGTTCTAACTCAATAGATATATAGCTGGATTAGTTATAGCACAAGCTATACCAAATAACATACTAAAAAAAAAATATACATCATTAGTATATTTAATTATCATAATTATATGACAATTTTACAAAATTAACTTTGGATACACCCAGGTACTTTTTATGGGATCTGTGCCCCGCATAAACTGCCTCCTAGCAATTGTTCCTTCAAAGAAGGTTAATGATTATCTCAAATCTCTTACAAGGCGAAGCATGCAAAAAAGTTTGAGACTTTCACGTAGAAAATCTACCAATATGATAAACTAAATAAAGGTGTTTCAATTGTGTTAACACTACCTTATAACTAAAAATCGCAATATCATATTCAATAACTAGCAACAGTAAAGCTGCATAGGGTCTTCTCGTCTAACTAGAGGTAAACTGTATCTGCACAGCTATTCCAATTTCACTGAGCCAATCATTGAGACAGCTGTTGTATCGTTAAATCATTCATGCAAGACCGCATTTAACGGCCAGGGTATTCCGCTACCTTAGGACCCTTATAGGTAAGGCCGCCATTGATCGGGGTTTCCTTCGAAGCCAAGCTTATATTAGTCGACTTAGCAAATCCGTTAACCAGCCGACATCGGGCAGAAATCACACTCAATACTTTGATTTGTTATCTTACTGCAGAGTGCTTTGTTTTAATTAAACAGTCGTACAACACTATTCCATGCTTCCTATTCTTAACCTAATATTAATTAGGAGGAATGGCTCTCCTTATCCCGAAGTTACGGTAGTTAGTTTGCCGAGTTCCTTAATGATTGTTCACTCAAACGCCTTCGTATTCTCTACTAGCTTACTGGGGGTAGTCTTTAGGTACGGTTTAGATTATCTTACTATAAAAATATTGCTCATCTGTTTTAGTTTATTGCAAATATATAGTTACTGTTTTTCCAGAACCTTCTTCACTTTATTTTTCTACCTTTTGTAATTACTTACGTTAGATTATTAAAAAGAAGGTTGTTACTTTGTGACAAAGATTTACTCATCGTTTAATCCCTTTGGATTGGTAAACTTAGAGGCCGTTACTTTATTAAAACCATAAGCTTTAGGCGAGGGTATTACCCTTTTTCGTTACTCATGTCAGCATTCTCACTTGGGTTATCTTATATTTATTCTTAAAAAGAATAAGTCCTTGATTTACCCAACGTTCTGCTACCCCATTAAATATAATAATAAATTATTAATAAATATGGACAAGGTGTCGGTATATTGTTTAGATCCGTTAAATTTTCGGTGCAACTATCAGTATAAATTAAACGCAAGCGTTTATTTATTAAACCAGTGCTCTGTTACGAGATCTTCAAAAAATGGACCGCTTCTAAGCCTATTTCCTAGTCGTATTAGATAGAAACTTCCTTAATTTCACTTAACAATAATTTTGGAACCTTAACTCTTGTTCTGGGCTGTTTCCCTTTAGACATACAACCTTATCGTACTATGTCCGATTATTCAATATTCATCATTGCCCTTCCGAGTGCGAATACTCACCGATAAAATCTTCACGATTGCCCGATATATGCAAAATTACCCCCCCTTATTCTATAACCTGGCCGAAAAAGCCAATAGAATAATAAGATAGAAGTTGCCTGAGATCACAGTTCTGTACCTGCTATGATGTGCCTTGAATTACCTACTTATATAGGTTTCGCAGAAACAGATCTACCTCTTTAGTCTTGATTTTATTAAGACAAAGCTGAGGTCCTTCTCCCTAAATAGTTAAAAACTATCCATTTAACGGATAGTAATGTATTTTTTTTTTTTTATTTTTTGTGTCCAGCTGTACAATAATATATTTTCTTTACAGGTCTTCCAGTTTTAAGTGCTTTATTTACAGCAGTTCTACTTACACCTATAGCTGCAGCTGCTTCAGTTATGTTTGTATATTCTTTTACCTCTAGTGTAGTAAGATTTTTAACTGTAACAGGTACACCAACAAGCAATATTCTAGCCGCCTTCATGTTAGCACGTGTTTCATCCGAAAGTTTTATACCTTTACGTGAGTCAGATATTTTTATTTTCTCTTTATCAGTTAAGATTCTACCTGTTGCGGCTAATGATAAGTTATTTCTTGCTTCTTCACTTAATTTTCGATCCTTTTTAAAGAACTCTAAAGTTTCATCGCTATGTTTAAAACCTAACGAAGAACCTGCTTGTTGTAATATATTATACTCAGGTTTTAATAAATCTAAATAAAACTGCTCTCTTAATATAAGATCTACATCCTCACAGTACTCAAGAATATCTAAAGTAAAATTTGAATATCCATATTTCAAAAGAGCATTATGTATAGCTGTTTTATGTTCACTTAAATGTTTAAGACTATAATATTTATATAATCTCACAGAAAAATTAACTGAACTACCTATGTAGCTTTTTTTATTTACATTGTTAGTTCAACGATATACAACTGCTTTATTTTTGTTTTCTTTTAATATACGATCTTTTTCAAGATCACAATTAATATAAGTTATTATAGGCTTTACTTCAGAAGAGTTATTACCTAATACAGATGAAAAAAGGCAACATTGTTGCCCTATAAATTTTTGTATAAAGTTTATTTGAGTAGCTTTATTTTAATTATTTAAATATTAATGTCTTTACATTCAAAACTTTAGAGGTTACACTTTCGATTCTATCAATGATTTAGGGTGCTAGCCTTCCAATGGCCCGAGTACCTTTCTACTTGTACCTCGCTTGTAGCTGCTACGGGTATCTAATCATGATAACTTGTCGACTATACTCTTAACCAAATATAGTGAACTTATTAGGATCACTAATTCTAATTGAAAAGAATAAAGTATGAACATAAACCATTAAGGCTCTTATGGGACGAATAGAAATAAAAAAAAAAAATACTATACTATCCTGCATCCTTTAGGATGAGGCTTGACTATATCTTAAGCTTGCGCTAACCAACATCTAGTCGATGAACTGCACACCATTACTTTTAAATAATGGTGCTTGGCTGCGGATTACCCATTCACTTACGTGTATCAATTTCGATTTTACCATACCACGAGTCATTACCTGTGCCACAAACTGTGTTACCACGTCTGCTTGGTTGAAATTGCTTTAGGGCTTTCCCGCAATTTGATGGTTTGAGCAGAAGGTTCACTTCTACCTACTGGCCTAAATAATTGCTTATTCTATCTTCTACCAGCTATCCTAGTCAGTGTTGTCTTTCACTAACTTACCACAGTTCTTCGGATATCTTTACAACGATAACCCGTTCGGGCTTTTATAACCCTGACTGTAGTAAGATCACCAGGCTTCGGGTCTAATTTTAGATACTAATTCATTATTTCATAATTGGTTTATCTGGGCATTATTGCTCGCATCTAATATTAACTCGCTGACCCATTATGCAAAAGGTACGCTCTTACTTTTTATTTAAACTTTACTCGAGCTGCTTATAAGACTACTATTTCAAACCGTTCCTTCATAGTACTTTTACGCTATCGCTTATATATTATATTTAGCCTTAGAGGAAGGTTCCCCTTTACATTCAAACAGGTTTTGCCCATTTTACTTATTATATATCTACCATATCTTCGAATTATTCTTCTAGTCTATGACCTATATTTGAAGGCTCTTCTACTTTCATTCACACTAATTATAGAATCTCGTTTGATTTCTTTTCCTGAAGTTACTAAGATATTTCAATTCACTTCGTTTATTATTGAATTTCTCTAAGAGTTCATGTGTATTTTACTACCAGATATTTCACCGGATTAAAGAACAACTAATATTACAATTTCTTCACGCAATACACATTTTAAATTTCTTTACTCTCTTTAATATATAGCTAGGTATCCCTAATAGTCTCTTTATATACTTTCCTATGCATAAATGCATAGAAATTACTTATAGATATCTTACACATTACTAATACAACCTTATTAACCTACATTCATTAAGATATTGTATTCGGATTATTATGATTCGAACATAACAGATCCTCAACCCAAATGAGGCGCCTAACCAACCTGGCTCTAATCCGTTTTATTTATCTTTAAAAGAAGAATTCCAGAGAATATCCGATTTGAACGGATGTGATCTATTAAATCAAATAAGTTTCAAGCTTATCACTTTAAACCACTCAGTCAATTCTCTTTTATTGCCTATTATCTAATATTATTAAATAATATTAAGTAATATTCATGATTCCTCAGAGACTTGAACTCTAAACACATCCTTATCAAGAATACGCTTTACCAATTAAGCTAAGGAACCTTGATTTAATATATGAATGTAATTTGTAAATATATTGTTAAAATACGCAAAATGGATAATATAAATAAAATTTATATATCACTAAGCAAGAGCACTCAGATTTGAACTGAGAAAGTGAAGTTTGAAGCTTCAAATTTTACCATTAAACTATGCTCTTATAATTAGTAGAGATGTTATTGTTACATATTAATAACATCTTAATAAAAATACCGGAAAAGAGATGATTCGAACATCCAGGTGCATAACACAATATTTAGCAAATATCTCGCTTTACCCATAGCAACTTTTCCTATTTTTATTTTTAATTAACCCATCAAATCAGGAAAAAAAATATAAAAACTATTAGAACTTTCATATACAGCATAATATTAATATGCTGAATTATAATTATAGTATACGGCCAGCCGAATTCGAATCGACACAAATCGTTTGGAAGACGAAAGGTCTACCATTAACCTATGGCCGTTTATTTTTTTTTGTATATTTATTGTTACCAGTTTTGTCAAAACAATAATCATATTTTTTATCTGTAAACATATAAGACCTATGGGATTCGAACCCATATAACGAAGATTAAAAGACTAGTGTTTTACCGTTAAACTAAGATCTCTTTAGATTTTTAAATCTAAATTTAGGGTATTTTAAGCCTTAAGGCTTAAAATAAGATACCGTAGGTACAAAATCTAGTACAATATACACTATAATATAGCTTAGACATATAAAGAAAATAATTTATATTATTTATCTATAAATCTAATATAACATAAGCTTCTAATAAACATATAATAAAAACATTATCTTTATTACTTAGAAGAACTAGATGGAACAAAGAGGCTAATTAATACAGAATAGGTAAGATAATATATCTACGAACCCCAGTAGTAAATTGAAATAAAAAGGAATAGCCATACCACATCCACAAAATGTCAATATAAAATACTAGACTCAAGACCTAAATGATGATTTTCTGTTGAGTGGTATGCTAAAACACGTCACAAACCGACAGCAATAAAAGCTGTACCTATCATAACATGAAGCCCATGAAAACCAGTACCAAAATAAAAACATGACCCAAAAGCACCATCACTTATAGTGAAAGAAGAAACAGTATACTCTACACCTTGGAAACCTGTGAATATAACTGCTAATATAACAGTAGCAACTAAACCATATAAAGCTCCACTTCTATTACCTTGTATCAAAGAATGATGAGCATATGTCACTGTAACACCAGAAGATAATAATATAACAGTGTTAAGTAAAGGTAATTCAAATGGATTAATTGCTTCTATACCCATAGGAGGTCATTGAGCTCCTAATTCTACAGTAGGTGATAAGGCACTATGAAAAAAGGCTCAAAAAATAGCTAAGAAAAATAATGCTTCTGAAACTATAAATAAAGCCACACCCATGTTTAACCCTCTTTGTACAGCTAATGTATGGTTACCTAAATATGTACCTTCACTTATAACGTCTCTTCATCATAATGACATAGATGAAATAAGTGTTACAAAAGCTAAAGATAAAAATGTTTCTGCATTATTAAAACCGTGCATTGTTAATACACCACTAGTTGTTAATGTTAATAATGCAATACAAGTATATAAAGGTCAAGGTGACGGTGATACTAAATGAAAAGGATGAGCTTGGAAATTACTTCTTGTCAAATTAGTCATTTACATTTATTATTATAAATAATTATGTGTTTTAATATATATAAAACTTTTTTTGATTAAAAAAGAGAGATATATTAATATATGCATACCAGAGGTATATAATTTTGGCGTAATATATATTACTATATATTAAGGATTAAGGAATAGGTGACTTGAACACCTAGCCTACCGTGTGTAAAACGGTTGCTCTACCATTAAGCTAATCCCTTTATAGTTTATATTATCTTTACGGGCTAGGTCGGGTTCGAACCGACATTTGCTTTCTTGACAAAAAAGTTTCTTACCAATTAGAAGACTAACCCTTATTATACTTTAAATTATACTAATAGTATATATTAAATATAATAAAAATATTTAGGTAAGAATAAAACTAACAATTTAGTTAGTTATTAAATCCTTAAATGATTTATGATTAATTTTTTTGTTTTATTGTAATAACAATAGCACCAACCATTGCTAACAATAGTATAATAGAAGTTAATATTAATCATATACTATAACTAGTGTACATAATATTTCCTATACTAGAGATATGGCTAGTTTCGGCTAAATTACCATCTCATATTTTACTAGTAACAAATGAAATTTCACCGTTGTCTAATTCAGTACCATTTAATTTAAAGAATTTATTTAAACTATCACTATAATTATGAGATCAAATATCATTTATAGTATTGTTTAAATAAACAGTATAACTATTAAAAGTAGCAACACTATAAGGCAATATTTGATATAAAAGATAGTTGAAAACTATAGTAATAAAAATAGCTAAAGGTATGCTATTACTAGTATTACTTAATAGTTCACTTATTCTAACATTAATTAACATTAAAATAAATAAAAATAAAATTGACACTGCTCCGACGTATACTAATAAGTAAGAAAGACCAATAAAATTTAAACCTAATACCATTAGGTAACTAGCTATACTTAAAAATAAACCTATTAAAAATAATACAGAAACAATAGGATTTTTACTAATAATAACTAATATTCCACATAATATAGCTGCTATAGATATAATATCTAATATTTCTGATCTATAACCATTAGTGAAAGTTTCATTTAAAATATATAGACTATTCATGAATAAAAAAAGGAATAAAAAAACCTCTATATTTAATTAAAGTTTAATTAAAGTAATTTAACTACCATTATTAAAAATATTTTTAACGAAAGAGGAAAGAGTAGTTAAATAAGAATATAGACGTGTATAAGACTTGAACTTATATACTTGTGGCCGAAACACAAAACTTTACCATTAAGTCAACACGCCATACGTATTCTTAGTGCCTAGCCCCTAAGATGAATTGAACATCTATCGGAATATTAACAGTATTCCGCTCTACCATTGAGCTATAAAGGCCTAAGATAATTAGGAAGAAAAGGACTCGAACCTTCGACAGCTTATTGCTATTGAGTTTACAGCTCAACCCGTCATACCAACAAACGGAACCTTCCTTAGTATAATATAAGTACTTATAACCCAAAGGAGCTGGTTTATAAGTATATATTATACAGTATATATAAAATATATGCATTGTTAACATTAATCAATCCCGTGCAATTTCCACTACACGAACCGTATTTCGACTTAACACCAATCAAAGTCACGCATACGAAAATCTCCCATAAAAATAACTAGAACTAATTTACTAGAGTAAAAATAAATGGAAGACCAAACTTATTGCACACACTTCTTTCGGCGCCTGACGAGTAGTTAGTACCTATCTGAGAAAAAATTCACCGTGACGTGGTGATTCACGATTACTAGTAATTCCTTATTCATGCAGTCGAATTTCAGACTACAATCCTTGTTATATCCTACTTTATTAGATTAGCTCCAATTCACATTATCGCATCATTTTGTATAGGAATATGTGGCACGTCTATCGCCCACAACATTAAGGCCATGATGACTTGTCTTGGTCCCTGTTATCATATCCGATATGATGGTGAACTGCTTTATTTAGATTAAATCGCAAATAAAGCAAGGGTTTCCGTTAATTTAATGGAATTAACCAATATCTCACGACATTAACTGAAGACAGCCGTGCAACGCTTGTAATATATTCTATATTTCTTATTATAATATAAGACTTCCTTAATATAATATTCAAGTTGTGGTAAGGTTTTTCGCGTAACTACGAATTAAATAACATACTTCACTACTGGTTTCAGAAACGGTCTAATGATTTCAGTTCCTGCGTTGCCACATTACTCTTGAGGTGAAATGCTTACACTTTCATTTATAGACTAAATAATTTTATCTAACCTATGGCATTCATCATTATCTGCTTGGACTACTAGGGTATCTAATCCTGTTCGCGACCCAAGCCTTCGTCCCTCAACGTCAGTTATTAGATAAAAGGTTGCTTTCGCCTTTACCAGTCCTCATGGTATTAAAAAATTTCAACTCTACTCCACAAATACTCACCTTCTCATATATAACTCTAGTATAACCGTTTCCTATTAAAGACTAATTATACCGTCTAGGTACCCTTTAAACCTACTAAAGATGAATAACACTAGTCTTCTACGTATTACCGCGACTGCTGGCACGTAATTTGGTCAAGACATATAGACAGGAAATTGTCATAATCAGTATCCTATCTAGAACTTTATTCGATAAAATCGATATTACTTTGTCCACTGAAGTATTACTTCCTCGCGCCTTGCGGTGAGTGGTAAATTAATTGATCCCACAACGGCAGCAAAAAAAGATCAAAATGAATAATCTTTTATATACAAAATCAGAAGTTTTGTATATAATTAATTAAACAGCCAAAATAACTAGCGGAAGCTATTCATTCCCCCAAGTTGCTGGTTCAGCCGTTAGGCTATTGACCAAGATTCCCCACTGCTGTACTATACGTATTGGGGTTTTTTCAGACCCAATGTGATCGATCGACCTCTCAGCCTCGACTACGGAATTTTAAGCTAGTTAAACCATTACTTTAACTACTACCTATCCGAAACACTTATTGTCCTCTTAAAGCGGAAGTTTAGTTCCTTTCATTGCGATTATAAGGTATTTATAAACCTTACTTTAAGGCAGCCAAAATGTTATATACTCACCTGTACACCACTTCTAATGAAATAGATGATAAAAAATCATTAATTAGATTAGACGTTCGATTAGCATGTGTCAAGCACTTGGACAGCGTTCATTCAGAGCCATCATCAAACTCAATTTATAGGTATAGAAAATATAAACTTTTACTAATTTAAGAAGTACATTACTATACCATTACTAATACATCTTAACTTAATTAATAAAAAAAAATTTTTTTTTTATTAAGATATTTTTTTTGTTTTTGGATAATTTTAAGCCGGATCCTGTTATAGTTATTAGTCTATAATAAGGCCTAATGTCAAGCTTGCGTTCTCATTAATATTCTTTTACTGTATATATTTTTTTTTGATATGTTGATTTTTTTTTTATTGTTGTTATTTTATATCGTTGTTTTTTATTATTTGTTTTACATACATTTACCTATAGTTTTTTGAACTATAGAAAGATATTAAATATTTTCTATTTAACACTCAAGTTTTTACCCAACACTCATTTTTAGGTGTTGACATTCAATAAGCACCGGACTTTCCTATACTATACTAAATATAGCACTTGTACTATTAGTATCACAAAAACATACTTTATTATTTATACAGTTTAGCACAGTAAAAGGTATAAAAAAAATTTATATATTTACTATAGATTAATGTAAATCTAAAGCATCTTTAATATAACTACTAGTTAAAACTACAAATACTTGAGCTTGTATAAAGGCAATACCTAATTCTAAACCTGAAAAGGCTATTATAAATGCTAAAGGTATTAAACCTAAAAAGAAGAAAATAAATCCAGAAGTCATAATGTTATATGTAAATCCTGCTAAAATGTTTAATAACATATGACCACTTAATATGTTGGCACCCAATCTAAGACCTAAAGAAACATTTCTAGATAAGTATGATATAAACTCTATTAATACTAATAGAGGTAATAATGCTAAAGGACAACCTGCAGGCACTAATAAAGAAAAAAATTCTAAACCGTGTTTTTGGAAACCTAATATAGTTGCACCTAACACTACAGTAAAACTAAGAGCAAAAGTAAATATGAAATGACTTGTTGAGGCAAAACTGTAGGGTACCATACCAATTAAATTATTTACTAATATAAATATAAATAAAGTATAGATAAAAGGGAAATATATTTGTCCTTTAGTAGGGTTTATTTGGTTTGTTACTATACTATGTATAGTGGCATAAATGGTTTCTTGACTTATTGATCAACTATTACTTACAACTTTATTATAATTAGTAGCTAAAACATTCAATGTTAATACAAAGAAAGCACCTATTGTTAAATATAATCCTATATTAGTTAATGATATATGTAAATTACCGAATATAGGGGCATCTAAACTTAATAAGTTCCTAATTTCAAACTGATCTAAGGGACTTGTGATTGTTGTATAAGCTAAATTAGACATTTGCTAGTTTACTTTTTTATTTTTATTGATATATTCTAACTTAATCCTTTTTATAGACTAAAACTTTAATTGCGAATAACTTTAAACCTATATTATAACCTTTTTATATATGCTTAAATTTTTAATTACGAGGTACTTTGAATCTATATGTTAAACGTTATATTTGTTTATAAACCTATAAGGGTTAAATATGACGTTTAACATAACAGAAAAGAGAGAAATTATAATAAATATTATAATTTACTTATAAATATTCTAGTAATAAATAATCGTACAAATCTTGGTAATATAAATTTAGAAAATACGTATATCATAATTACAAGTAATATAAAAGCAAATGTTACCTGATTTATAAAATAGAATGGAACTAATTGTGGCATATTATATTTTTTATATTTTTCAATGTTATAGTTATCTATTTTTACATTATTATATAATTAAATATAAAGATTATTCTGACACATGTAAATTTTCCTTTACATATATTACTATATATAAAAGATTAAGGAATAGGTGACTTGAACACCTAGCCTACCGTGTGTAAAACGGTTGCTCTACCATTAAGCTAATCCCTTTATAGTTTATATTATTTTAATAGTAATAAATATCTATATTTGAAAAATATAAACCTAGCATATTATGTGGGTTTTTACAGCTACTTATAGTTTTTATTTAACATTAATGTTAAAGATTTTTTTATATAATCTTCAGATTTAACTATTGTATATTAAAGATGAAACGGAGTAATGTAAACCGTCTAAAATTGGAGCAGGATATACACCCAATACAACTGTAAATATCACTAATGTAAGTAATATAAAAAATTCACGTTTATTAACATCACTTATGTTAGCTTCGAAAAATTTACTGAAAGATCCTCCAAAAGCTATTCTGTTAAACATATATATAGTATATGCAGCAGAAAACACTATAGATGAACTAGCAAATACACCTAGTAAAGGTAATCTTTCAAATACACCATAAAGAGACATAAATTCACCTACAAAATTTAAAGTAAGAGGAACTCCACAATTACCTAAAGATAAAATGAAGAATAAGATAGAAAATAATGGCATTATCTGAGCAATACCTCTGTAGAAACTAATTAACCTAGTTCCAGATCTATCATATAATACACCTCCAGCACAAATAAATAAACCACTAGAAACAAAACCGTGTGCTAAACCTAAAGCTATACCACCTTCTATACCTTGTATAGTATTACTAAATACACCGATAAGGTAAACAGCTGCGTGTGATACAGAACTATAAGCTATAAGTTCTTTGATATCTATTGTTCTTAAAGTACTAAAACTAGCATATATAATAGTAATAACACCGATAAGATATATAATATATGTATAATCTAAAGAAGCTTTAGGTAATAAAGGTAATATTAATCTGAAAATACCATATAAACTTAGCTTAAGCACAATAGCAGCTAATATTATACTACCACTTA
>NW_026695953.1:0-19091 GCF_030347475.1 Cadophora gregata
TAATCGGGCTTATATTCATGTTCAAGGAGGACTTACACAACAAATGCTTTAGCTTCCACATCTAGAATAGGTGGTTCGACTTCTACCAGTCGGACAGCTTCAAGCATGACGAAAACTCCGTATATAGGTTCTGGCATTGCGTTTCGTGAACTCTTGACAAGCCACTCGCCGCCGAGAAGACTGTGATCGCATCTCATGACTCTGAAGCGCTGCTCTGCACTCTCCAGGATAGATATGTACCCGGTAAGAGACTCTTGCCTATCAATCAACGTCCAGTTCTGTGTAACTAGAGTTGAATTGAGAACAGATGTCGTGTATGGCAACTGGACATGGACATTGAAGAGTGCTGTGTGTAGGAGTGCTGGTATAGTCAAGAGGAGAAGTTTTGAAGGTGCGAAGAGCGAATAGAGACCAGTGAGCAAGATTTGCAGTCCAAGTCTGGTCTGGAAAAAGGATGCGCCGATGCTTCTTGAGATGCTGTTCATTGACACATGTTCTATGCCTTTGAAGAACGAGTAGGATAAGATCCCCGGCATAGCATCAGCTAACCACTGCGCCCTCCCAGGACTCATCTCTAGATCGTCGAGAATCGTCGCTGTGCACGAGACTGAAAGTAACAGCAGTGGCAAGAAAGTAAGAGCCTCTGTAACAATCGGCCCATAAACTCCTCCTAAAGCACCACTGACTTTGAAAAGAAAAAGCTGCACCACAGGTATATACGCTGCGATCAGCGGAAGTAGCTGATAAGGCTTGACCGGCAACTGCCTCTTGAGAAACAAATTCGAGGACCATCCTAGAAAACAAGCAGTTATCACCCCTTTCGAATGCAATATTGACGATGGGATTGCACCATAGACAGGCGACAAGGTAAGCAGTGATACGTTCGAATATACAGCTGCAAGGGTGAGGAGTGTCCCCGATTGGATTAGGATCCAAGCCTGCTCAGCTGCCCATTTCCCCCATGTCTCTTCCTTTGCTTTCAACGCGAGAGACTTTAGTTCTTTCTCGAAGTTTTCCTGGGTAAGGAGTGGTTCCTTTGGCGGCGTCACTTGAGACGATTTCGCCATAGAAGATCTCGTAGGTCGAGTCATGTCTGGTGGTGATGGTGTCGAAGGTCCAAGAAACACGAGGTATCCTTTCGTACCGTACGTAGTAAGGGACACCTACCTAGCTCCTAGATAGGAGGAGGGAGAAGCGAGCCGCGACTACAGACAGGCTGTAATGGAATGGAATGCAATGCAATACAATACAATAAAGCAGAGATCAGATCAACCAAGGACAAGTATAACGCCTAGATGTATAGATAGACATATGACAACGGAAGCTCAGGATAGAGCTTTTCTTTTGGCGACATTGTCATACATATTGTCTTGCCTGTCTCGCCTGTCTCTTGAGCCTGAATTCGAAACGCTGGGGTGGAAATAAAACAACCAAGGACCGAAGGGGCAGGGGCAGGGGCAGGGGCAGGGGCAGGGGCAGGGGCAAGCGGGTCGGGTGCACCAGGACCAGGGTGGCGGTGGCTGGTGGGTGGGCCGTGTCCGCCAAGAGTCGCCCTCGACCTCGACCTCGACCTGCCAGTGCCAGTGCCAGTGCCAGCAAGCCAGCCATGTACATTTAACCCTAAGTGTTTTATTTGAAGACAGACGCTGGAGAAAAGCTGCCTGAAGGATTACAGTATTATTATTAAGAGGGTGCAGGAATGTTGCGGAAGCTGTACTCAGGGGTGTTACCTGCAGAAGAGAAGAGAGCGTCATATGTTGGTTGGGTTCTGCAGGCATACCTCAAGCTTGGGTCGTCGAAGAAAGCGTGAGTGATCGTGAGTTTCCCTTTTTAAGAGGGGCTGATCTACACTTGGGCTGCTTTAACTTCCTCTGGCGATTCGTTCTTTTGCTGAATCTGGTTCAATGGCTCAATATCTTCATCGGGCGGAATCAAAACATTTTGAGCTCCTCGCAACGGGATGGTTCAGACAAAGAAGTCGACGCCTATAGCTCCGAGCAGAGCAACAAGATTCGGAGGTTTATACGAGAGTACCCTTCAAGCTAAGACTTCTTCTTTCGTAGATGTCTCCTACAGCTAAGGTTACGCAACATTTGAGAGGAGATTTAGCTTCTTTATCCCAGGTTCGAAGATGAGTGGCATCTCATATCAAATCTGGAACGTTCACAAGGTCCATCAACCGACAAACTGACTCAATCATCTTGACATCTAAGCAGTCGTTTCAATAGTCGTAACATGGCTATATGCCTCACTTCGGGCTTTCCAGTCCCTAAGCTTCGCTAGGGAATACGTGCACTTACGCCGTGATGTTACTGGTGATGTGCCAGACGAAGTAGATGGATGTACCGCTTCACATGTGCGGAGCAGGATGGTGAGGCTGTATCTCTATTCTGCTGCCGATGTCGCCATGGTACTATGAGGCCTCTAGTACTACTAGTGGCTCTGAAATAATGAACTGGTGCTTATTCAGAGGGATGCGAGAAAGTAGTTTGGCCCTAAACACAGAGATTTATGAAACTCTGATACAATCGCACACAGTGCGAGACTTTCTAGTAAAGTACCTAGGGCAGAACATTCAGTTCATTATTTCTATAGGTTGGTACATAATGGAAATCAAAATAAGAACTCGGCAAACCAAGCTCCACTTCCAAGCTTCCCCGGATTTTCGCTTCCAAGCGGCTCTCCAAAAGCCCATCATCACCAAACCCTTCCTTTCTTTACCTCCCAACCTTCACGGAGTAGTCTCTGCTCGCCCAACCCTCTAGAATGTCCCTCCGCACATCCACCCTTCGCCTCTTACGGCCAACTCTCTCCTATCCAACACAATGCCTCCGACCCGTCGCATTCACACCCCTCACCCGCCGACACCTCTCCTCCCCCTCTTCTAACGATAAGCCCCGATTGAGGCCCTCCCTCGACCCCATAACTCTCCACCGTCTCGAAGTGCAACGCAGAGCCTACTACAAACGCCGCTCCTACTACGCCGCCGCGGGCGTCGTCTTCGGCATGATAGCCATCTACCTAACAGCAACCTCCATCGACCTCGAAAAATACCCCCCGCCCGGCTCCAAACCCACGAAACTCGACTCCTCCCCCCGCCGCGCCGACGACCCCATGGTCGTCCTCGGCCGCGAGCGCAAAGTCGTGATTCAGAAACTCGGCGAAGAGCCCGAGGAGATCCCAGACGTCGTCCCGACGGGGACATCCACCATCCCGACCTTCCCGCGCGTACTGGAGTTCTTCGACGACAAGAAGCTGGGCCATCCCGAGGGACTGAGCGGCGACCGCGGCGAGGATATGCTGGATGAGTACCAGCTCGTCGGACTCGGTGTGCGGACCGTCAGTTTCCTGGGCATAGAAGTCTATGTCGTGGGGATGTATGTAGCAACGGATGATATTGCAAAGATGCAGCAGGCGCTGATTAGGCAGATCGCCAAGGGGGCGAGCTCGCTGGTTAAAGGCGAGAAGGAGGAGTTGAAGCGGAAGTTGTATGATGCGGAGGAGGGGACGAGGATCTGGGGGGAGGTCTTGAGGGATGCGGGGGCGAGGACGCTGGTTAGGATTGTGCCGGTAAAGAATACGGATTTTGGGCATTTGAGGGATGCGTTTGTGGGGAGTTTGAAGAAGAGGGCGAGGAATTACAGGGACGAGTATGGGGATGAGAAGTTCGGACAGGGTGTGGAGGAGCTGAAGACATTGCTTAATAGAGGATCGGTGCCGAAGGGCAAGGAGCTGTTACTTGCGAGGAATAGTGAGGGGAATTTGGCGATTTGGTATGATGATGGGAAGATTGGGGCACAAAGGCTAGGACAGGTCGACGATGAGAGGATATCTAGGGGCTTATGGCTGAACTATCTGGCTGGAGAAAAGCCTGTGAGCGAACCAGCGAGGAAGAGTATCATTGATGGGGTAATGGAATTCGTGGAAAGGCCTGTAGGGACAGTAGCTACGCAGGTCCAGGTCCAGACACATGTATAACACCATATACATCACAGCAATCAAGCAAATGTAGATACTTCTGTACAATAGCGAATTTGCATTCATTCCTCCATTTTCTCTATGTATCTTTCCTGCATATCAACGCTCATCCCAAATGCAATGCCATTTATCATCCATCATCCATCATCCATCATCTACCGCCCAGAGCTTTGCTTGCTTACAAAGCACCGGCATCTGTCAACAGGTTATTGAGGTCGCCTTTGATAGCCTGGAGGTCCGAGTTTCCGCCAATGTGCTTCTGCTTGATGTAGATGTTGGGAACGGAGGTCTGTCCATTGATCTCCTTTAGTGCGGCTTGGATGGCGGATCCATCATCTGTCAAACTCGATATCAGCTTCTGTTTACTTCTGGAGTGGCAAAAATGGGTGACATACCGACTTGGTCAAGCTCGATAGAGTAGTACTTTGCGCCGAGCTCAGTCAAGAGAGCCTTTGTAGCCTTGCAGTAAGGGCAGTATGACTTGCTGAAGACAGCTACACAGATCGTGATGTTAGCATCTTCTTTCTCAATATATTGCGGACAGACGGATGGGTGGCAAGCTGTTCAAGGGAGAAAACTGGACATACCGACGGCATTCTCGTCAATGATCTGCTGGGCCTTGGTCTTTGCGGCGGACATGGTTGCGGGGTTGACAGTAGTTGTCGTGAAGAATCTGCGTAGGAACGAAATGATGGGCAACTGTTGTTGTCGTTGTCGCTGGGAGAAGGGGTTGTGGTGTATATTTATAGAGGAGGGGCAAAGGCCGCGGCTTCTTCCTTTACTCGTACTGCAGAATGCGACTAGTAAATCTTATTACTGGAACAGTAGCGAGCAATTGGTTTGAGATGGATGGCGTGTATCTCCCTCGTGGTGTGGTGCGTTTGGTTTGGATTACTGATTGCCTCTGATACCCACTTCATGCCTAAGGTACCTAGGTTGGTAAGGTAGGTAAGCTCGGTAAGGTAGGTGGGAGGTGGGAGGTGGGGTCTCTGGGGGGGGCTACGAGTACGCCGACGATTAACCATAGAACCCCGCCTTCGAGCTTTACTGTAATCTCCAGCCTCAACTTCATCCTCAACTTCATCCTCAACTTCATCCTCACCTCACCTCACCTCACCCTCCAGCTTCTTGATCCAGCTCAACATTCCATTGACAACACCCCCCTTTAGATTTACCTCCTCCCCACGACTGCTATTGCTGAACTCGTTTGTCTTCTCTAGACTCTCCGCGCAAGAGCATGTCGAATTCGAATCCGAATCCGAATCCTAAATCCCTACGTCCAGGCTTCGCCCGCGAAAACACAGCAGACATCGTAGAGCACGACTACTTTAACGAGAACCCGCCTCCCAAAGCATTAGAGCTCTACACCTCGCTTACGGAGTCATTTATAAACATACACGCCCTCGCAGGCCGACGCGTTGTTCTTGTTACCTCAGGCGGTACAACCGTCCCTCTGGAACGGCAAACTGTACGGTTCATCGATAACTTCAGTGCAGGGACGCGAGGCGCAACCTCTGCAGAATACTTCCTTGAGACAGGCTACGCAGTAATTTTCCTCCACAGACAGTTCTCCCTCCTGCCGTATTCACGGCACTACAGCCACGCGACAGACTGTTTCCTGGATTTCCTACATGAGGGCCCCGGCGGGAGCGTTATTGCTAATGAGGAGTACTCTGAGAAGATGCTAGGTGTGCTGAGGAAATACCATTCCGCAAAGGCGAAGAACCTGCTCCTCACACTACCATTCACGACTATCAATGACTACCTGTTTGTTCTCCGCGCTATCGCGCAATTGATGCGTCCCCTTGGTCCCAACGGACTATTATATCTCGCGGCTGCGGTGTCTGATTTCTTCGTACCGCCAGATCGAATGGTTGAGCATAAGATCCAGTCTACAAATGCTACGGATAAGCAAGCGCAGAAGGAAGAGGCGGTTAAAGACAAGGAGGAGGAAGAGGCGTTTGATAATTTCGACTCGTCACCGAAAGTACCGAGGAGTAAGCGCTTGATCATCGATCTAGACCCGGTGCCTAAATTCCTGAAGAACCTTGTTGATGGATGGGCGCCAGAGGGCATGATTGTTTCATTCAAGCTGGAAACGGACCCGGAGATACTTGTGCATAAGGCGCAGTACTCACTGAATAGGTACCAGCACCACTTAGTGATAGGCAACTTACTATCAACACGAAAGTGGGAGGTCGTGTTTGTAGCGCCTGGACAAAAAGACCAGTGGATTCGTGTACCGAGACAGAAGAGGAAGAAGACACTTTCAGGAGTTGAGAATATAGTTGGTGCTGCTGCGAGTAGTGGGGAGACAGGGGATCAGCCGTTAGATCCTAAGGATCTCCCGGATATGGAGCCAGAGATTGAGATTGAGAGCTTGATTATTCCGGCTGTAGAGGCTTTACATTCAACTTATATTAGTAAAGCTAAGGCGAGGTCGTTTTGATAGGTTAAGCTTTGATCTAAATGCCGTTTATAGGGAGATTCAAGCCCTGGAAGATAGGTGGGATTCGCTACTACGTGAGTGTCAATCTACCGACTTATAGAGCTAGGAGGGATATCTCTACACGGGAGAATACAGCTGCAAATAGCTCCAACCACCCGCGGTGGCAGGTAACAATAACCGCAGGGTCCCGATCAGCTGCTGCAAATCTGAAACTAGTAGTATCAGCTCTAGAATAGGAAGCATTGTTAAGCAGTGTGGGCAATAGCTGTCAGTGGAAGGTTCAAGCATATCATGTAGCATTTAAGACGCTCCCGGTAAGAATTATAGCACCCCTCCCGCTTAACAGTAGATCAGGTGGAAGTGTTTCTCACCTGTGCGATCATCAGGGTTACCTTTTACACCTCGAAGCAACGCCTGTCTATAAGGACAATATGAACAGGCAGCGTTGTTCTGGGATCTTTCTCCTTTTCTTCTGATGTGTGATGATCAAGGAAGTACCCTGTGTGCATGCTCGGCATAGTAGGAAATTAGGACGTGAAGAGTTTGTACGTAAGGAGGAGCTTGGTTCAAGTGATAGGGTTAGCCAGGAAGCTGAACTTTTGAAATCGCAACTCTGTTGGAGTTGTGTTAAGGTTAGATTAGGTGAAGTCTCTGAGACGGACTTTGATCTCATGAAGAGTCTACCTGCTTCTGCAGAAATTTAGAAATTGTTAGTCCGCAGACCTATAGTGGAAGTGTAGGGGGCAATCAGGGGGACGAGCAATCCCAGATAGGGGACGGACCCCTTTCGGAGGTGAGCCGGGGGCCATTCAGGGAGTGGTATATATATCGTCTGACCCTTAGACACTCTTTACAATACACACTTTTGACCACCTTTAAATTGACCTTTTGATTTAGACGTATATCAATATACACCTGTTACTTGTTTACCGGTACAATACCAACATAGGCAGAAATCCTAGTGTGACAGCACAACGAAAGTTCATTGGTAGCTACAATACAAAGTAGAAAAGACAGGGAGAGGAAGAGGTTTGTAAGAAACCTCAAGTATAAGTAAGAGATATGATGGAAGAGATCTATGAGAGGAAATCCTACTGAAACAATCCTAACGTCCCACTTAACTTTGTCAACATCTCCTCCCTCTCACTAACTGCTGTACTTAGCGCTGTAACTGCACCCCCAGCACCAATATGCCACGTCTCTTCTCCCTCCTCTCTCTTGTTAACAATATCCTCGTCCTCCCACTTAAAAGCACACCTAATATTTACACTCCAATCCCCCTTACCCCTAACATCTGTATACCCAACAACCCCACTATACAAACCCCTCTCCTTACCACCTTCTACCTCTTGTAAAATCTCACAACTTCGCTTTTTCGGCGCACCTGTCATGCTTCCTGGCGGTAGACTCATGGCTAGTATATCAAGACCCGTATACTTAGTCCTTTCCCTCTCCTCTTTCTCCTGCTCGCTCAAAGAGCTAGCTTGTTCCGCTGGATAAGGCGCAGGGATCGTACCCTGCACGATAGATATCATTTGGTAGACGCTAGCGTACTCTTCTACGACCATCAGTTTCGGGACAGACACATTGCCTGAGCCACAGATGCTGTGGAGATCATGTCGGACAAGATCAACGATCATAAGGTTCTCTGCGCGTTCTTTTGGAATGGAAAGCAGAGATTCGGCGGCGGCGAGGGTGCAGACAGCTGCTGATTTGCGGACAGTCCCTTTCATGGGGCGGAGCTCGGCTGTTGTAGGTGTGTAGGAGAGGAAGCGTTCGGGGGAGGCAGATATGTATGTTAAAGGACCGAGACGGATGTAGGAGGCAAAAGGGGCGGGTTGTCGGGTGCAAAGGGTAGTGTAGAGGTTCCATGCAGACGAGGATGACGGTGTAGATGATAAAGTTGTGGAGAGCGTGACGTGTGTTTGGTCTGTGAGGCAGAGCTCGTATGAGTCGCCGGCACGAATAGAGGATTGACAGGTAAGGACTTTGGATTCGTAAGTATCGTGGTCCGGGGTTCGTATTTTGAGGACGCTAAAGGGGATGTTGGTTGGAGAAGTGGGTTCTGTGAATGAGTCTAAGGTGGGTGTTTTGTGTGCTTGGAATCCGTTTGTTGTTTTGTTCTTGACTTCGGCGTGGATGATTCGGCCGGCAATCTCAATGTTGTCCAGAGCTCTTGAAATCCTCCAAGGATCATTGTGTTGAAGATATCGTGCTGTTGCAAAGCTAGTAAACATGCTCCCTCGTTGATGAAGTTTCAATCCACATGGAAGCGTGACATTCGTCTCTACTAGTTTATCTAGAATCTGGCATTTTGTAACAGTGGACGGGAGATTCGAAAATGTAATTGTAAACGGATCATAGCTCTCCTTAGGCAAGAACGTAGCCTCCAGCTTCGAAGTCAGGTCATCCATCCATGTACCAACTGGAGCAGTGTCATCCACCGGAGCAAGTTGCTGTATATACAGCTGGCTTTTGACATGGTCGATGATGAGACTCTTTTCAACCCAAGCGAAGCATAGATCCGGACGATCATGTTGACGTCCTTTTGCATCAGATGTTACCCCAATGGTTTCAAGTCCAAGCTCATAGGTACTGTAGCCCATATACCCGCCCAAAAAAGGTGATTCTACATTGCTGTCCTTCACTCTGTTTTGCTCTAGGTTCTGTGCTAGATATGACCATATTCCTCCACAAGCTGAAGCAGAGACTGTGTGATGCATAGGTTTCTGTCCATTGCGTCGAGGGGATATTATAGAGATGGTGTTTCTACCAGTAGTGTATTCGACCCTGGTGCAGTTCTTGACATCTAGACCAATGATAGAATATCGCCCTCTAACATCTACACCCCTACTGAATTTTTGGTTCCCATTAGATGACTCAAGGATGATTTGGTCTTCTTGCATATTTAGAATGGATTCCACAATGTGTTGAACAGATTCGTGTACGGGAAAATTTATACTGCGAGAATGACAGATTATTTTGTTTGAATTGACATTGCCATTTGTCTGGCTTCTCTCAATGCTCTTGTAAGTTTGACTTAACAGGCTTGGTCTTGTCGCGGATCGTCCTTCTATGGCTTCCTCTATACCGATTCGAGTCTCCCGGTACTCCAAATTCCATATCTGAGCCAGCTTGAACCAATTATGTATGACCTTCTTACTCTCGTCATTCGTGCATATCGACTCGGGATGGTACTGTAATGCCCAGAAAGGTTTCGTCCTATGCCGGACTGCAACTAGAACCCTTTTATCCATGATTCCAGAATTGTTCTCCTTGGTCAAATCGTGCTCTACCCAAGCCAGTGGTAATAGATCTGGACAATGTCTTGCTGCCTGCCATTTCGAAGTCTGCCAGTCTTCTTGCGAAATAGAATCCTGCCCAATGTCTGCACATAAACTCTGGTAAAGTGTAGCATCGATCCTTCCAACACCACGAAAAAGGTCATCTTCTCTAACCTTGTCACGTTCCCCAGTGTGTATAATCCTCCTCACAATCCCATGCTGTGGCCCCTTCAGTCTTCGGACCTCTCCTCTAAACTCCAAACAGAGGCTTTGAAAGCCCAAGCAGACCCCTAGAACTGGTACCATAGCCTCATCTGCTAACCTCCAGATCCTTCTCATGGCACCCACATCTTGTTCGTTTTCTGGATTTCCAGGGCCGGGACCACACACCACTGCTGAATAATGCCTTAGTTCTCTATGCAGAGCTGAGTCGTTTAATAGGGCAGGATTGTCAATGTGGATCACTCGGACAGCGACGTTTAGCGTAGTCTCTAAAAGAGAAATTATGTTGTTGGAAAAGCTGTCATAGGCGTCGATAAAGAGAATAAGTGGTTTGGAAGCAAGCATTGTCACGTCCAGAGGTCGTGGGGTGTTGGAGAATGTAGGAAGAAAATGAGACTGATGGAGGGGTGCTGGGAAACTTTTGAGAGATCCGGCGGTGACTGGCAGCAGAATCGCTGCTTTGGGATACTTTGCAGTAGTACCGAGTTCCTCCCTCGCCTCCTCATGATAAGCTCGATAAGGTAGGCTCGGAGGCTCGGTAGGCAAGGCGGTGAAGCGAGGCGCTAAGAGTGCCGCCACCTGGGACAAGCGTGCCGAGGTCAACTTGACATCTTGCGCAACATCCCAATCTAGAATCAACAACACAGCTTAGAACTGGGGAGAATACCCTCAACATGTCAGATCACGTATCAGATAAAACGTCAAAGACGCCAACGTTCAACTATCCATTCGCTGCGGCCCCCGATATCATTCGCGCGCATCAAAAAGACTCCTACTTCGAGGGCATCCTCCTCAACCATCTGTCGAACCTCTTGCGCCGTCTTTACGGTGCACGATTCTTACACAAATACACTACCGAGGCTCGCACATTCTCGGAGCTGTTATACCTGGGTCTCACAACATTTATCGGGAATAGGACACTAGGAGAGGAGTACTGCGATATCATCCAGATTGAGGACGACACACTGAAACTCCCTGCCGTGGAGAGGAGGGCGGGATATATTCTTACGAGTATACTTCTTCCCTATGGATTGGCTAAAATACTACCCAGTTTCCGGGGGAGGATCAGAGCGAAGCTGGAAGCAAATCTAAGGAAGATGGGAAGGATGAAGGAGACCGGCTCCCCGAGCTACAAGATCCAACAATATCTCCTTACACACCTCGCGACAATCACCTCTCCGTCACCACTCCACGCGTTGACCCTGACAATTTTCTACTTTTCTGGGGCATACTACCAGCTATCGAAACGGATATGGGGACTACGATATATCTTCACGAAACGGATAGCGTCGTCAGAAGCTAGGGTTGGGTACGAGGTGCTGGGAGTGCTCCTGGTGTTACAGATAAGTGTCCAGGCATGGTTACATCTCAACAGCACACTCCGTCAACCCGTCCCAGCGAACGCAAATACTATCAACGGTAGTAGCGTAATCCTCGAAGGCGGCATAGAAATCTCTCTGGAGCCGCCTAATTCCGGCGATGAACTTCTCTTCGAGAGTACTGGCATGACACAGCATACCAGCAAAGAAGTCGGCAAGGTGACACATACCCAGGTGTTAAAGGAACCAAGATATGATCTGCGGAAAGAAGGGGTGATGAAGTTTATTAGTGGCCAGAATCGAAAGTGTACGTTGTGCTTAGAGGAGCTGAAGGACCCTAGTGCGGTGGCTTGTGGGCATGTGTTCTGCTGGGAGTGTATCGGAGATTGGGTGAGAGAGAAGCCTGAATGTCCTCTGTGTAGGAGGGAGGTTGCTATGCAACATATCCTACCGCTGAGGTCGTGATAGGGCAATACTAAGAGGAGATAACATTATAATATTCTGATTATAATATTTTGGAGAATTTATGAAAGACAACTGGCGGAGGTTTGGACGTTCGATCTTTGGCAGCAAGCATTAGTTATGGTGAGCACGTCAAGTGGCAGAAACCCTTCTTGCGTTGTATTCGATTTGTCCTTCTATCATTCTGTTTAGTCTGCGCTTGGTGTCTTTTTTTGTTTATACTAAGCATTGTTTTTCGCTTCTTTGTAACTTTTGTCTGAATCTTCGCATACCGAGCTCTTACGACGACTGGAACTACAAGGAGTCTTATTTGCCCCCTTTGCTTGTAAGTGTATATGTCTTGAGCTGCCCCAGGCCATCGATTTGTCGAGCACGCTCTGGGAAATCCCCGTTGTTGCCACTGGACAAGGACATTTCGGCGTTCTTCGCTTTATTAAAGGATCTCGCTACAGGTGTGTTTGACACGGCAGTTGAGGGGTTACTTCAGAGACGTACGTTCACAGAATTGTAGTTTAACTTATTTGATTTTTATCTGAGTACAATCTGGAATGGCCTCAATGCGAGGGAATTCAGTAGGTACCTAAGAACACGAACTGAGCGAGCGAACAATGCGCTCCCGGAATAGCCAGCCTTGTTTCAGAGCTCAGGTTGATACCAAATAGTGTGGAAAATCATACTTAAAATCAAGTGAATGATATACCAGGGACTAGGTAAGTAGACGACCAACACTTAGCGCGTTGCTCTGTGGTCATGGCCAGTATGATCCATACCATTATTGGCCACAAGACACTTGCAATTACATCCACGCTCCCAAAGAGGAGCAGAGAAGAACCATGCAGCAGTACGAGATCGCGTATCTGGATCGTACTAATAGTACTAGGTTAACAACACAACTCACTGAACACAGGATAGGGTGTATCAAGCTTACGTCTCCAGGCTTCAGGTTAATATTTGCCCGATCCTGTGTGATTTCCATCCGGCCTCCAAAATCATCTCCGGGATATGGACAGATACCAAACAAGCCTTTAGCATTGTTGTCCGTGAGGGTATTCTGGAATTCAGCTAGAAAGGTGGCTGTTTTCGGATCTGTGATATCAAATTTGGCTCCCTGGCTATCATCGACGGAATAAACAAACTCATAAGGAATGAGGTTGCCTTCGTCTGAGATCATCCAATTGGCAGGTCTGATCTGTTCGTCCTGGAAAGTAGATTTTTCTTGGACCCAGGGGACTGATGTTCCACGGTAGTCTACGAGCTTCTCATCGTCTTCAAGCTTGAAGTGTTGATGGAGAAGGGTGAGGCCGTACTTTCGGTCCATATTGTGCTCAAGAAAGAGTTTCTTGAATGAGGATTCCACAATGGACTTTCCTTGGATAGCATCAAAAGCCCTGCCTGCGTCACCAAGCGAAGGGAGACTGTTGTAGACATCGGAGGAATAGGTGTTGATAAGCATGATGAAAGATTGGAGGTTGGGTAAAGGTGGAAGGTTGGCTAGAGTAGAAGATGTATTGCAAGATGTGTGCAAGATGTCTTGTGGACAATGATTCTTTCTGGCTTCGAAGGAGGATATTGATGTCTTATATAATTCAGAGATAGAGAGCTTTGATCGAATTCGGCTTTATTACACAGCTTTGATAGGAAATGAAAAAGTATACAACGTAGCAACGTCGCAAGTCATGACTCATGCCAAAGAGTTTCTATACGAAGAGAAATACATAATTCTGGCCGATTGTTTCCAATGCCTCGACTTTTCTGGAAAATCATTTTGCATTGCCTACCACCCGAATGTGTGTGCCGCTTTACATAACGCGATGTACGTGACATGATAAGGTAGGACAACAGTAAGACTAAAAATGAAGCTATTCGTACAATTACTCCTATTTTCACACGACTCTTTCACATGAACTTCCTATCGAACATGTCTCTATTCGAGTGTGCTTCTACAGATGGGCCCTATTCAAGTAGCCTCTCTTCATGTATGCCCTCACGAGAGTACCTCCACGAGTGTGCCTCCACGAACGTGCCTCTATTCAAATGGCTTCCCTTCATATATGCCTGCATGAGTGTGCCTTCATTCTAGTAGCTTCTCTTCATGTGTGCCTCCACGAGTGTGCTTCTGTTCGACTTTGCCTCTATTCTTTCCTTCTCAATTTCCCTCCCTTCGTGCCTCCGGTTAAGCATGCTTTAGTGTGAATAGATTTACCATAGTCTACATAAAGCGGCATGGTCATTTGGGTGGTAAGCCATGCAATAATAAATATTCTAGGAAAGTCGAGGCATTAAAAACAGTCAGCGGAAAATTTCTATCAGCAGACATTTCTTAGAAACCTTACATGAACAAACATTTCATGTGATTAAGTCAAAGCCAATAGAACTTCCTCACTATTATAACTCGGACTCTACTGTAGTAATTTCTAACAGCAGACCTTGTTAATAACCTTATGGAAGCAAACCTTCCGTGTGATTAGGTCAAAGCGAAGCATAAGAACTTGCTCGTTATGTTATAACTCGGACTTTAGTAACTTCTATAAGCATACCTTTCTAGAGACCTGTTGTGAATAAACATTTCGTGTGAATGAGCCAAAACCAATTACTCTCTCTCAACTGCCATTCCGAAGACACTTTTACGGGGCTTAGAGTTAGTGCACGTGCCGTGCAAACAGCTACTGGCAGTTTAGCGGCTCGCTTCAGCGGCTGTGCCCGTGCCGGTAAAAGTGTGTTTTTGGCAGTTGGGGGATAAGAACTTGCTCTCTATCCTCTCGACGGCCGAAAACACACTTTCCCAGGGTACAGCGCTAAAGCGAAGCGCTGAGGCTTCCATATGACAATGCAAAATTCAATTCTTAGCGTTCTTTCGCTTGATTAGAAGGTCTTACTACAGGCTATGCACTACTCCCTGTCAAAAGTGTGTTTTGACACGGCAGTTGAGAGGATACCATAACTCGGACTTTGCACCAAACTCCGCCCCTACTCACAGCCCTACCCTTGGCTTAGGTGCATCTCCCGTCTTCCCTTTGTACTGTACGAAACAATAACATGTCCAGATTGACGATCCAAATGTCTGCTAGGACGCCTCTTTAACCAGGCAGAAATTCTCACTAGCACCAAAATCATGTGGTATATTTTTCAAGCTGGGACCGACGGGACTAGGTAGTAATGGGAGCCTCACAATGCTACGAGACAACTGCGCTAGGCTGCGATGCGGTGCGAACCCTTATTATATATGGACACAAAGTTGACTACCCAAGTGATCCGCCACGACGGCCGAAGCCCGTCGGCAGAGAGAGACTGTATTTGGGAGAACTGGATAACTCTCTATTCCTACCTTAGCACATCTCGGAGACGCAATCTAGGATGTTCAGCGTGATAAGATCCTGGAGCAGAAGTTTATCCGGGACGAGAGCTAGTAGAGGCAACTTCACGATATCTCTTTCCTCCATGTTCTGTCATGTTTTCTCGGATTCAAAATGATATTTATCATGCTTGTACTACTGTCAATCCACGCTATATGACTTTTCATCCGAATACGAGACAAGTAGTTCTACTGTACGAGTATGCTATCTGGAGTTGAACATCTACGATAAGCTTGAATATTCGTTGTGCTGTCACATACAGTACAAAAGCAGAAGGAGAGAAAGGGACACTAGAAGGCGGAGTTAGCGAGTGACAACAAGGAAGCTGTGAGTATTTCCGCCCTTCTGCTATTTCTGGCGCGGAGACAGCTTCTTGCATCTTTAAGCTAATAGATGATACTCATAAGTTGCCGTAGACCGATCAAGTAACGAGTCGATCGAGGAGATACAAAAGAAGACAACAGAGTACGTAGAGAAGAAGCACAAGTAGGCGAAGGCTTTATATTCCCTCTAATAGTCCTTGGTTGCTCTTAGCGCCGAAGAACTTGGGATATGTCAGTACATATTCCCTGTCCAGGCATAGGACTAGTCAAGATTCTGGAATGTAAATCGTAACGGGTGGGAAATAGTACAATACTATCATGTATAAAACACAATGAATTCCGCTGCTATCAAGCTGTCAAATGAAGTTTGTGCAGTATAATATGATTTATACTCAAGGTCCATGCTATCCTTATTAAGTCCAGCTATATACATACTGTGAGAATCACCCCTAACGCTGTGTCGTGCACAAGAAAGTATAAATGTGCCCCGAACTCCCAAAATACAAGTGCCGCAGTCTATTTTAGAATGATGATTAGCAACACTAATATAATGATCAGGATAGCAATAATAGTCATCTGCATATTATCCTTCGCCTTCCTCGCCACAGTCCCTAGGTTCTTCCTCGCCTTATCTAAGGACGTCTGATGCCTATCTACTCTCTGGTCAACATCATCTAGCATCTGGACATGCTCATCCAACTCATCACCAATCTGTATACTCAGCTCCCTTTGCCTGCCAATCGATTCACCTAGTCTGTCCAACGCCTCGTCCTGCTCGGCTAGTACCTGCGAGTGGTAGGCGTGGATCTGCTGGTTGTCGAGATAGGATTGATCTGGTGGGCCGGACGTAGGGTCGTCTCTGTATAGGAAAAGGGCATTCCGAGCATCGTCCTCGTCCTGGACAGACAGCGAATCGGAAAAGCGTACTGATTTCAGAGAAGGGGCTGCAGGTCCTGTTGATCCGCGGAGGGTTTTCTTTAGGAATGATGAGGAGGATGTATTGCGCGGCCGTTCTGTCGCTCGTGCAAAGTCATCAGCGAGTGAGGGGTCATTAGGATAGGTAATCGTGGAGGTCGCAGTGTCTGTTGGCACGCCGCGGAATTGTGCTGCGAGTTCATTGTATTGCTTTTGTAGGTTCTGCTCTGTTTCTTGGAGTGCGCTGGATGCTCTGACGAATGGTCAGATTGGCTTTTGGGATACGACACGGAGTTACTGACGATATATCCCCTGCTTCCTGTAACCTGATCCGCTCCTCGATAATGCTTTCAAGCCCTTCTCGTAGAGAATCTAAAGATCGGGAAATATGTCCATCTTGTGAGGTTGGTTCAAGATTCAGTGATATTGCTCGTTGCCTTTCTAGTAAGGACAGCTTGATGTGATCAGCGAGCAGGAAGTACTGGTTCGGGATGGCCATGGTTCCGAGATTAATTAGTTGTTTGTACAGAGAGAGGGATTGGGATCTGAAGAACGTTCTAATGTTGAAGCATGAAATTAAAATAATCCTTTGGAAGCAGAGTATTGGAATCTGGACTTTGGTATAGTTGGAGTTCAAGGTTCTAGGTTAGACAGGCGAGACAGGCAGCCCCATGGGCTGTACTCCACCTTGGAGACAGGCGCTAAGACAGAAGCGGTGTAGCTTCGTAATACAAGGGACCTCGAGTCGAGGCACCTCGCACTTCTTCTCTACAGTACTAAGGTTACGTTTCATTACAAGCTTAAACCGGGGAAAATTTTGCTCTAGAGAAACCACGATTTGTGGGGATATCACATCGACCTTGTTGCGATCAAAAACTTCAATTTATTCGCTCATCACAGATATCCCCCTACTCAAGACGTAGCAGAACACTGGAGAGATGTGCCATTGTCAGGAGTATTCCTCCAAAGTCCCCTCCCTTCCAGGAACCTTCTGATCCTCGTATCCTACGTAGAATCTAGCATTCCATTTATAATGCTTCCTCGAAGCTATTCTTGCTTAGATATTCTCTATAGTACGCTCTCTTATTCGTGACTCCTAGCAGCTACTGCAATTCGACTTTCGGCAGACTATAAAACCTATCACTCCTCAACGCTGTTGGTTCAGTGTCAAGCAAAGGATAGTGCTGCATATTATCCGAACTTTCCTGGAAGTCTGCAAAACCTTCATACATCAAGTCTTGTATATACCGGCGTCTTCGATTCAATATCTTAGTCTGGTGATCTGGTGGGAAAGAATCTTTAATTCCATAACCAAATGCGAGACATTACACATGGGTGACTGTGTTGATGGATGGCAGAATCGCCTCGAGAACGCTCTTGGACGTGTCCGGCGTCAATTCGGAGTCGCCATTCGTCAGGGAGGGAGGAGTTGCCTAGGAAAGCAGAAAGCAAGGCGAAGATATCTGGTAAGCATTTTTGAGCCTGCGGAGCGACGACGAGAGTTGGGAAGTCCTCTCATTTCAAAAAGAACCTTTAGCAAAATTACTGCACTCTCATAGAGAAAAGATCACAGAAACTCATGAATCTCCTCCCGAACATATATAATCTGCCGTCTTCGCTTCTGGAGAGACTGCACAAAGCGCCACATGCGCATCGGTTTGCTGATGCGGAACAATATTGATCAATAGAAACAGATACCTCAATTTCCAAATCCGTGTTCTCGTTAGATATTTACTTGTTTCCTCAGCTATCTCTTCGGGTGTGTTTTCATCAATTGGGTATAGAATAACTGGTGAGAAGGAAAGAAAAAGAATCGTGGGTCGCTGCTCGCGGAGTAGTAGTCGATACCCGTGAGTTTGCTGTGCTAACGATTCGCATAGTCGCAGATGAATTGGAGGTATGATTCTGTGCAAACTGCCGGTGTGGCAGCCTCGGGATCGAAGATTCGGAGACCTTGTCTGCTATTAGGGGGATTTAGTAATAAAGTTCACAACTTTGTACTTCAGAAAAGTTGCCTATTCAGGAAATCTTGCCAAGAGAGCGTCGTATGACGGCACAACGAAGATTCATTGGTAGCTACAATACAAAGTAGAAAAGACAGCGAGAGGAAGAGGTTCCTAAGGAGCCTCGAGTATAAGTAGGAGAGATACAGCCGCTAGTGAACTAGGCTAGTCCTAGGTTTACCGTATGACTCTAGCCTCGTAGCCTTGCGACGTCAGCCTCGCCCACGTGACTAGCCTATCGTGATCAGTCTATCACACACTTAAATGAAACACTTGGAATTTGACATATATCACTAGCCACGTTACGAGCGAGCGATGTTACCTTACAGGAGAAAGCAGGTTCCGGCCCTCTGTGGGAGGTGTACTTTCCTGAAATAACAACCTCTGAACTGTCAAGAATTTCTTATGACTATCATCTAGCTGTTAGATGACAGTCACCAAAATTTTGTAACAAGGATATTGTTAGTATCGTACCGGCAAACAAATAACAAGTGTATATCGATATACGTCAAAATCAAAGGTTCAGTTCAAAGGTGTTCAAAAGTGTGTATTGTAAAGATTATCTAAGGGTCAGAATATACCACCTCCCGAATGGCCCCTGGCTAGCCTCCGAAAGGGGTCCGTTCCTTGACTGGGATTACCTCTCCCCCTTGATTGCCCCCTAAACTTCCATTGTGTAACCCTAACCCCTTCTACTCACCCAAAGGCAGACTACTCTATCAATTCCTGGTTTGGCAGGTTCTCCACGCGATATCGCGTACTCTTCGGATCTGCGCATTCTCT
>NW_026695954.1:0-18841 GCF_030347475.1 Cadophora gregata
ATAAAATAATAAACTTTACATTAACTAAAAAGTGAGAATTTTTAAAAGTCATCCTTTATTAAAATTGGTTAATTCCTATATAATTGATTCACCACAACCATCTAATCTAAGTTATTTATGAAATTTTGGTTCTTTATTAGCCTTTTGTTTAGCTATACAAATAGTTACAGGTGTAACATTAGCTATGCATTACAACCCTAGTATATTAGAAGCGTTCAATTCTATAGAACATATTATGCGTGATGTAAATCACGGATGATTAATACGTTACTTACATAGTAATACAGCATCTGCTTTCTTTTTCCTTGTGTATCTACACATAGGTAAAGGTTTATATTATGGATCATACAGAGCACCTAGAACATTAGTATGAACTATAGGTACATTTATATTTATATTAATGATCGTTACAGCCTTCCTGGGTTTTTTACATAGCCCAAAATGGTCTAAATTAAACAACAACAACAACAACAATTCAAGTGAAAAAAAGAATTTGTCACATCCAAATAGAACCCATAATACTCTCTTTTCTAATAAGGGGAGTGTAAGATGCTTTTCTACTTCTACTAAATATTTAAACTTAGAGCCTAAAGAACCTAATAACAGTACGGAGTACTCTAAAGATGTTATTGAGTTTTTGAAAAAAAATAATCTTGAACCTGTTTATGTTTATGAAAAATTAAGTGATAAAACTGTCCAAAGTAAAGTATTAAATGATACTCGAAACCTTGCGGGTGTATATTTAATTTTAAATAAATTTAATTTAAGTTGTTATGTTGGTTCTGCTTCAACTGGTAAGTTCAATAGTAGATTCCGTAGACATTTATTTAATTTTCAAGGTAGTAAAATAGTCAAAGCCGCAGTAAAAAAGTATAAAATAGATAACTTTGCTTTTATTATATTAGAAGTATTTACTGAAGAAGTTAATAAAGAGAATAATAAACAATTATTAGATATGGAAGACTATTATTTAAAATCTTTGTTACCTGATTATAATATAGTTACTGAGGCTGGTAATACTTTTGGCTACAAGCATTCTGAAATGACTAGAATAAAAATGTCAGAAAATTACAGCCCAGAACGGCGTTTATGAATAGGTAATTTAAACAGAAATAATCCTTTAAGTGAACAACATAAAGATAACTTAAGAAAAGCTGCTTTAACTAGAATTAAACCTACCTATTCAGAAGAGTCTTTAAATAATATGCGTAAAAAATCCAAACCTATAATAGTTTATAATTTAGATAAGACTTTATATGGTGAATATCCTAGTATTACTGTTGGAGCTGAATCACTAAGATGTAGTGTAAAAACTGTTTGAAGAGCTATGAATACCCCAAAAAGTATATTAAGGAGACGTTGAATTGTTAAGTTTTTACCTAAGTAATGTTGTTCACTTACGTTGTTAGTTGTTTAATTATTTTTAATTGAATAGTTGTTGATTCAATTATTCTTTAATTTAGTCCATAGTCCCATGAGTATCAAATTTTATGTAATCTTAAGAGAAAAATAAAATTTAAAGTGGAATAACCCGACAGGGATATTGAAGAAATACGTTTCTTTGGCAATATTAGTGAAAACGATCAAAGAGCATTTAATATAGTTTTATAGTGTAAAGCTAATTATAAAAATAATATATTATTAGACTAGAGATCGTCGGTTATCTTAATAATCGCGACAGACTGGGTCACTAATGGGTGTCTGTAATGATGCTTAATGCACAGTCGGAATATTTAGTTTAAGAAACTAACAGGTTAAACAAATTCAAAGTTAATCTGGCTCTATATAAATAGCTTACAGTTTATATTGAGTATATTAGTATGTTTTACCTTACGGACAAATGTCTTTATGAGGTGCAACAGTTATAACTAATCTTATGAGTGCTATACCTTGAATAGGACAAGATATTGTCGAGTTTATTTGAGGTGGCTTAAGTCAATTATTAATTGAAGAGCCTAACAACAGTAATGTTGTTCAGCAAATTTTGCTTAATGCTGGAATATCCCCAATATTAGTATTAGGATACGTATATGTTAACGTATACGTGAAAAAGCCTAAGTCAAGGGGACAATCAGCCGGGGTTAGAAAGTTTTCAACTTTCAAAGCTTCTCAGAGACTAAATGCAGAAAATCTTATATATGCGTATTTGGTAGGTTTATTCGAAGGTGATGGGTTTTTCACTGTGTCAAAAAAGGGTAAATATTTTCAATGTGAATTGGGTATAGAGTTGAGTATAAAAGATGTGCAATTAATATATAAAATTAAAGATTTGTTGGGTGTGGGTACTGTGGGATTTAGAGTAACAAACGGTAATAGTAAGGTGTACTTTAGGATAAGAAAAAAAGATCACCTAATAAATATTGTATTGCCTATTTTTGACAGATATCCTCTTTTTACCAATAAACAACATGATTATTTAAGGTTAAGAAACATTATTTTATCTAATATTATATTATATGAGGATATACCTCCATATACACGTCCTAGTACACCTTACAACTGTATCGAATCTATACTTAATGCACCTTATTTCTCCGCCTGGTTAGTCGGATTTATCGAAGCTGAAGGTTGTTTCAGTGTATATAAATTAACTAAACCCGTTAACTATTTTGTAGCTAGTTTTGATATATCTCAAACTAATGGTGAAGTAGTTATTTTAGCTATTCGTCAATATTTATCATTAACACCTAATGTATATAAAGACAAAACTAATAACTTTAAATTGAAAGTTACAAGTGTGAGATCTATAGAAAATGTTATTAAATTTTTAAACAAAGCACCTGTAAAACTGTTAGGTAATAAAAATCTCCAGTATTTACTTTGAATTAAACAGCTTCGTGCTATACCTAGATACGCTGATAAAATAAACATACCTGATAAATACTAAATTGAGATTATGATATAGTCCGAACAATGAAGAGATTCATTGAGTGTAACGAGAGTTTTCAGTAAAAGTTTTTTAACTGATTATGGGGTTACCAACACAATTGTTCTGTTAACAATGCAACTTTAAACAGATTTTTTGCTTTACATTTTGTATTACCATTTATATTAGCTGCATTAGTTTTAATGCACTTAATAGCCTTACATGATAGTGCAGGGTCAGGTAATCCTTTAGGTGTTTCAGGAAATTACGATAGATTACCTTTTGCTCCATACTTCTTATTCAAAGATTTAATTACTATATTTTTATTTATCTTTGTTTTAAGTTTATTCGTATTCTTTATGCCTAACGTGTTAGGTGATAGTGAAAATTACGTTGTAGCTAATCCTATGCAAACTCCACCTGCCATAGTTCCTGAATGATATTTATTACCTTTCTATGCTATATTAAGATCTATACCTAACAAATTATTGGGTGTTATAGCTATGCTTAGTGCTATATTAGTTATATTAGCTATGCCATATACTGATCTAAGTAGATCTAGAGGTATACAATTTAGACCTTTAAGTAAAATAGCTTTTTATATCTTTGTGGCTAATTTTTTAATATTAATGGTGTTAGGTGCTAAACACGTTGAGTCACCATTTATAGAATTTGGACAAATTAGTACAGTTATATACTTTTCTCATTTCTTAATAATAGTACCTGTAGTAAGCTTAATAGAGAATAGTTTAATTGATTTACAGTTAAACTCCCCAAAGTTCTAAGTAGCCCTGAGCGTATGTCATCTAAAACCTCTATCTATAATATGTTTGTACCATTAGTTTTTTTTATTTCATCTGATGATTTTGTACTCTCTGCTGATCAGGCAGGTGAAGAGGGAACAGACAAAGGTGAAATAACTGAAGATGGTACAGGTAATAACACAGAGGATGGTGGATCAAATGATGATGAATCAAATGATGATGATGATTCATCATCAGAAACATCAAGTAATAATGTAGATATCGCTGGAGGTTTATTAGCGGAAATTGAAAAAGTTTATGATACTTCTGTACCTGCTTCTTATAACTCAGATGATATTGTTGAACTTCGTAACGCAATTGATAAGTTAATTAAAGAGCAATCAGATATAGATGTCCATACGGATGATGAACGTAAAGCATGATTAGAAGCATTCGTCGATGATAAGAATTCAAGTAGAAAATAGTGGTATGTTTAATATAAAATACTTTTATATTTTTAAATATAACTAAAAACTATTGTTACCGTAATCAAAGTTGTATTGTTCTTTTAAAAATTAGCGTTAACAACATTGTTATTTTTTCTGGTATACTTGTAGGAACTACTGTAGCAACTGCTACAATAATATTGTGCTGATATTATGTAAAATATCCTTTTATTAAATGCATAAAATATTTTACTAGGTTGCAGTAATGTAGGTCTTTCTATGTGTTGAGGTTTTTATTATTTTGTTATACATTTATATCCTTAATTGTATAAGTAATTTCCAATATTAGTGACTCTTGTTTTTTCTTTCAAAATCTTAGGATTATTTTGTAATGTTATATGTAAAAAAGGGTTTTCTTTTACCTTCGGTAGCTTAATACTATATTGAAGCTCTAATAAATAAGCTTGGGGGGGTTTATTTCCCACCGGTTGTTTTATTATAATAATATTTGTAAATAAGATATAGGTTCAAATTTTATAAGGGAAAATATAATTATAAATCCTTATACCCTTATATAATATTACTTGTCTAAATATTTCTAAATCGTAAAATTAATAAAACCTAAAGCACTAAAAATTCTAAACCCTAAATAGTTAATCTTTTAGGTCTGTTAAGATCGTTGAAAACGATCTTAAGAAGTCTATTTTAAATATAGAGCCTACCTAATGCTAGTAATATATTTTATTACTATATAAGCAAAGCGTAAAGGAGTCATCGCTTGTCTGCTGCCCATCTCCATGCCAACAATGTTTCATATAATGATTACATATCAGGACAGCAACCTGAGAAGACACATTGGTCAAATATATCTGTCTTAAGTTCAAGTATATCTTTATGAACAGAGCGTTGATTTTTGTCTTCTAATGCTAAAGATATAGGTACACTATACTTAATATTTGCTTTATTCTCTGGATTAGTTGGTACTGCTTTTTCTGTTCTTATAAGATTAGAATTAAGTGGACCAGGTGTTCAATATATTGCAGATAATCAACTATATAATAGTATCATTACAGCTCACGCTATTTTAATGATATTTTTCATGGTCATGCCTGCTTTAATCGGGGGTTTCGGTAATTTCTTATTACCATTACTAGTAGGGGGTCCAGATATGGCAAAAAAAAAGGACTACCCTGGGGATATAATAAACAATAAAAAACATTATAGTACAAATGTAAAAAAAAATAAATATAATTCGTATCTAGCCGGCTTATTTGAAGGTGATGGGCATATTTTAGTACAAAAACCTGATGCAGGACATAAAAAGAAACATAATCCTAGGTTTTGTATAACTTTTAGTTTAAAAAATGAACCATTAGCAAAAAAACTCTTAGAGAATATAGAATCTGGGTTTATTAGATATAAACCTAAAGATAATGCTTGTGTATTAATTGTTTCACCTGTAGTAGGTTTAAAAAAGATAGTTTATTTAATAAATGGCGAACTGAGAACACCTAAGATACATCAATTGTATAAATTGATTGATTGATTAAATAAACATCATAGTACAAATATATATAAGTTACCCTTAAAAGAGGGTCCTTTGGCGGATGATAGTTGATTAAGTGGATTTATTGATTCAGATGGAAGTTTTTCTGTACAACATACTAAAGTAGAGAATAATGCAAAAAAAAGAAAAATATCTTGTAGATTAAGAATTGAGCAGATAATATTAGAACCTGTAACTGGTAACAGCTATTTAGAGGTTTTAACAAATATAGCTAAATTTCTTAATTGTAATTTATTAACTAGAATGCAAAAATCCACAGGTAATGAATATTATAATATTACAGCATCAAGTAAAAATTCTACTGAAATTTTAGTAAAATATTTAGATAGGTATCCTTTATTCTCAAGTAAATATTTAGATTATAAAGATTGACGAGGAATTGTGTTATTAATGCTTGATAATAAACATTATACCGAAGAGGGTTTAATTAAAACTGATTTTGTTAGAAATAGTATGAATAGAAGTAGAACTTATTTCAACTGAGATCATTTAAATAAATTATCAGCTTAAATTTGTTGTTACTTTTTTTTTTATTATATACCCCTAAACCGGGGAATGCCGTTTTAAAGTGTAAACTTTCTAATTATTACTTCACTATATGCATAGAATCTCTCGAAAATGGAATTAATTTTCCTATTAACAGATACATGGACACCTAATTGGAGTTTATAAACTCATAAAGTTGTACAAATAACTGAATTAGTCGTAACACTCATGTATACATGGGAAGAATGTGCAGGAAACCAAAATAATATTAATTATGAGTAGGATCCTCAGAGACTATACGTGAAGCCCCTTATTATGTTTAATAAGGGTGAAGACATAGTCCGTGGTGGTAGGAAACTACTATTGTAAATGATTCCCTCGACTTAATAATATAAGTTTCTGATTATTACCACCTAGTTTATTATTATTTATATTTGCTAGTGGTATAGAAAATGGAGTAGGTACTGGTTGAACTCTTAAAAAAGATAGGGAGTTATTTTATGGTGACATAAAAAAAAGTAAATTCTTCTCGATGCGTGAACCTCTTCAAGTAAATATTATATTTTTTTATGTTTTACACGTAGTACACTACTCATGTCTATTTATAATGAATACAATTATAAACAGTACGTATGTAAAAATGTGTACATCACGGAGACAATGCGCCTGGTTAGTAAATAAACGTTTGTTTACTAGCCATCAGAGACTTAACGAAGAACATCTTAATGGTAAATTTTCAGATCGAGCTTTGTTTGAACAATGATTAGTAGGGTTTACAGATGGAGATGGGAATTTTCATATTTCACAGCAAGGAACTGGTACATCAACTAAATGAGGCCTAAGTTATAAATTAACTCAATCAGGGTATAATTTAAGAATTCTTAATTATATAAAAAAAGAGTTAAAAGTAGGTTCTATAACAAGAGATGGTACCAAAGCACAATACTTTATTAGGGATAGAAAAGTTTTAGAATCCATTTTATTGCCTATTTTTGACAAATATCCTCTTCTGACGACTAAATATTTAGACTATGTAAAATTAAAAGAAGCACTAGCTATCTTAAATAACATATCTATAACTAAAGAAGAGAAAAATACAAAACTTTTAGCTATTAAAAATGCTAAACCTGATAAAGATTATTTATCTCCTGCTTGAACTAATGCAAAATTACCTTTGACGAACGTAGATTCAATGAATAACGTGATGACTAAAAGTTGACTCGTGGGGTTTATAGAAGCAGAAGGTAGTTTTTATCTAGTTAATAAAACTTCCACTAGAATAGTACATGGATTTGGTTTAACACAAAAGTTGGATAAAATAGTATTAGAAGGTATAGGTATTATGTTACATATCAAAACCGCGGTTAGATATAAAGAATTACATAACTATTATATATTAGATACTACTAACTCCAGAGCAATTGAGAATATAATAGATTTTTTTAAAAATACAATGAAAGGTGTAAAATCTTTAGAATATAGAATATGAGCTAGATCATATAATAAAGATAAAGGTAATTTTATTAAGTTGTCTAAAATAAGAAACATTATAAGAAAGTTGCGAAAAAGCAGTCATAATTACTAAGCTCTAATTCCATTAAGATGAAGGTATAGTCCGAACATTATAGAGATATAATGCGTATAACGATAGTTTTAGTATAGGTTAATATCTTTATTAATTTAAAGCATAAGAACTCTAAAATGAGGTTATCAACAAAATTGTTACCCTCCATTAAGTGGAGTACAAAGTCATAGTGGACCTAGTGTCGATTTAGCTATATTTGGATTACATCTATCTGGTGTAAGTAGTTTATTAGGAGCTGTAAACTTCATTACTACTATACTAAATATGAGAAGTCCAGGTATCAGGTTACATAAATTAGCTTTATTTGGATGAGCTGTTGTTGTTACAGCAGTATTATTATTATTATCTTTACCTGTTTTAGCCGGTAAACTAATCCTGCCGGCTCTAAATTTGGCTGTATTCTGGGAACCGTTATATACATATATATCGCAATCAGCTGGTAATCTATTAAGTTTGAATTTTTTAGAGAACCTCAGAGGCCACACGCCAAAATATTTTGGTTGTAGTCCATATTTTTCCTGCTATGGGTACCTAGCACCCTTTTCTTTATTTACAACTCTTAGATCTATTCATACCAACAACTATAGCAAAAATTTAAATAAAAATCTATTTAGTTATTATCTCACCGGGCTTATTGAAGGTAATGGTACAATAATTACACCAAAAGAATTAAGAAATAGTAAAGGTAAGTTAAATTACCCTGCTATACAAATAGTTTTTCATTTAAAAGATTTACCTTTAGCTTTGCTTATTCAAAAAGAATTAGGCCTAGGTTCATTATCTAGAAAAAAAGGGGTAGACGCTTATATATTAACTATAAATAGTTCTAAAGGTATATTGTTAGTAATTTCATTAATAAATGGAAAAATGAGAACACCTAAATTATATAGTCTTAATGCCTTAATAGATTTTTTTAATGAAACTAAACAAACAAATATTGAAAAATATTCTGTATCTATAGAACCTTTAAATACCAATCCGTGGCTATCTGGGTTTATAGAAGCAGACGGTTCTTTCCAAGTAAGAACTACTCTTTCAGGAAAATATCCTAAACTTGAATGTAAATTAGAAATATCTCAAAGACGACAAGATCACAAAGGATGTAATAATCTAAATTATTTAACTTATATCGCGGAGTTTTTAGAAACGGAAGTAAAAGAAATAAGATCGGATAAACCAAAACCTCAGTATAGAGTTAGAACTACGAACCTTAAAGGGAATATTAAGGCTAAAAGTTATCTTTTACAATTTCCTCTATTTGGAACTAAACATTTAGATTCCTTGGATTGAATGGAAGTGGTTAACATATTTGATAGAAAAGAGCATAAGACAGATAAAGGTAAGGAAAAAATTGTAAAGATCAAATCAGCTATGAATAATTTCAGAACTGATTTTACTTGAGATCACTTGCAAGACTTCTACAACGTAAAAATATAAGATATGGTCCAATCAAACATGAAAATGTTTGCGTACTTACACTAAGTTTTAATAACTTTTTAAGCTTAAAGTCTTGTGCTTTGCATGTCTTGCACCACAGAAAAACTTTAAACTATGGGATTTCATCCAGTAAGTCTACAATTTAATGGCGATTACTATGCTTTTAACAGATAGAAATTTTAATACATCATTCTTCGAAGCAGCAGGAGGTGGTGACCCTATTTTATACCAGCATCTTTTCTGATTTTTCGGTCAACAATGGCCCGTAGATAAAGTAATTTATTTAATGACATGGACTATATGCTGGAACTCCTATTACTCATTAATGAGTACTTTATTAATAAGTGGTGTATTATTAACATATTGTTTTAAACATCCCTATAAAGTGAAAACCTTATTATTGTCGGACAATCAGCAGGTAACAAAAGGATTTAATTTCCAAGTAGGAACCTCAGAGACTACACGTCCATTATCCTCTATAGTTAAACCTGGTTTACAGGATAAATCCGGACCCCTAAGTGACAAAGCATGAAATGAATGGTTAGCTGGTCTTATAGACGGAGATGGTTCTCTTCTATTAAGTAAAGCAGGCTATCCTAGTTGTGAAATCACTATGGGTTTATCGGATGAACATGCTTTAGCTATCATTAAACAAAAACTGGGTGGATCCATAAAATTAAGATCTGGTGTAAAAGCCCTTAGATATAGACTACATAATAAAAAGGGCATGGTAGATCTTATTCATAGAATAAACGGTAATATTAGACAAACGTCAAGAATTAAACAGTTAGAATCTATTTGTTTAAACTTAGATATAAAAATCAAATATGCTGATTCAATTACTATTGATAATGGCTGATTTTCAGGGTTTTTTGATGCAGATGGTACGATTACTTATTCTATTAAAAATAGTATACCTCAACTAACTATATCTGTAACTAATAAATTATTAGTCGACGTTATTCCTTTTAAAGATATTTTAGGTGGTAATATTTATTTTGATAAAAGTCAAAATGGTTATTATAAATGATCTATACAAGGACGAAACGACATCGAAGCATTTAAGTCTTATATCTTTAAGTATCCATCTTTTTCAAATAAAAAACAAAGGTTATTTTTAATTGATAAATATTTTGAGCTAAAAGACCTTAAGGCTTATTCTGCTTCACCTGAAAGTATGTTAGGTAAAGCGTGAACCAAGTTTAATAATAAGTGAAACAACAGAGGATAAAGATAGAGTCCCATTAAAGATATATTTATCTTTAATCGCATCCAGAGGTTTACATTTTAATTATACCAGGATTCGGTATAATAAGTACTACAATATCTGCTAGCTCTAACAAGAGTGTGTTCGGATATTTAGGAATTTAATAAGCCTTAAGCAAGTTTAGCATAGTTCGACAGTGTCAAACTCCGGGGAAGCCCTAAAGCTCTAGTAACCAAAGTTGTATTGGAAACGATATGACCGGCCTGATTAATGACTCAGGGTATGGTAATATCATTAGAGATAGACGAAAGAAAAATGGGTGATCGCGGATCTAAATCAGGCATTAAAGTGAATATATATGTCTGTAAAAGAGCAACGAGTAGACGGCACTGAATATATGTTTTTATATTTAAGGTGTACTCTAGTAGCCTCGAAAGGGGGTTTACATCTGAAAAGTTAAAATTGTATTTTTTTTATATAAGAAAGTAAGATGTAATTAAATTTATACGTTAGCTTAGCCTCTATTTAGCATATACAAAACGTTAAATTACTAATATTAGTATACAAACCTAATACTTTTAGTCTAAATTATATTTTTCTTATTTTTTCTTTTTTATTTTTTCTTAGCTGTCTTGTACTATTTACACATATTTGCCTTATTCACAACTTTCGCGTTGCAAATATAATAAGTAGAGAAAATTGAATAAATAGTCTGATCCATTTTGAAAAAAATGGCGGTTAAAAGTATAATATATTGCTTTTAACTTAACACAATATGAAACTAGTTTCAAAGAACAAAATCTTGGATAATTGAAAAAGCTACGCTAGGGATAAACAAGTTATTGTCCCATAATATTTATGATATTTATAGTAAATATTATATTAATTGGGTTAATTTCAAGAAAGACTTAAAATAAGTTAACTTGAAGCGAATTTTACTTCAAATAGTAAAAACGTTCAACGACTATAAGGTTTGTTTGGTTAAATAATACCATAATACCTTAATAAGAATCCAACAATTTTCTCTTTCTTTATAATATTTTAAAGTTAGGTTGTTTTAAATTTGTAATTTAAAAATAATTTAACAAATTAATAATTAATATAAATTATATTAATGAAATAGACTTAATCCTAGATTAAAGGTTAAGCAAAATTAGATATAAAATGAAATAGCATGGACAAAAAATTATTTAGAAAAGAACTAGATAAATTGCTGGAAAAAGGTGATTCTTTTAATAATTCATCACAAAAGTATGCAAAAATGTTAGAGGATAAAAATAAATTTAATAACTTAAAAAAAATAGAGTCAGATAAATTAGAAAAATTTTATTATAAATACTCACATTATATAGATGATAAAAAGTCTGAAGAAGTAATTAAAATATTTGATAATAGTGAAAAATTTGAGCTCCTATTAATGGAAAAGTTTAATAAATTGAACATAACCACACTTGAAGAATATCAAAAGGCATTGAAAATAGCCAATTTAACGTTCAGTAATAAGATTAAAACTTTTAATACTATATATGACTTAATAAATAAAGGTTTAAATATAAAAGTTTCAAATGGTACTATAGATCCTCTAGAAGCTAAATTATTTAAAATAGAATTGGATAAAAGAAATATTGAAAGGGATACTTTTTTAAATTTAAAAGAATCTCGGTTCAAAGAATTTTCTAATTTAAATTTTGAAAGTAATGTATCTGAATTACCTAAACCTTTAAATAAAGAGATTATTTCTCCTGCAAAAAGTGTTAGTTCTCCGGATATAAATACTGTAGAAACATCTAACGCTAATAAAGAAGTAAGTGAAGAAGTCTATGAAATAGCTAAAGAAATATTAAGTATGTTTTTATAATCTTTTGTAGTTTATACATATTGTTATGTAGGCTGAAGACGGAAGACGGGTATATGCTATGATGTCAATTGGTGTATTAGGTTTTGTTGTTTGAAGTCATCACATAGAAAAATGAATATTGGTCGTTCATTAATGTGTGTAAGAGGAGCCAAACTCCGGGGAAGCCCTAAAGCTCTAGTAACCAAAGTTGTATTGGAAACGATATGACCGGCCTGATTAATGACTCAGGGTATGGTAATATCATTAGGGATAGACGAAAGAAAAATGGGTGATCGCGGATCTAAATCAGGCATTAAAGTGAATATATATGTCTGTAAAAGAGCAACGAGTAGATGGTTCTCCAGTTTTTAATTTAAGTTAATATTATACGTAGTACTAGTTTTCAACTTATACTATTAACCTTACTCTTTAAGGTAAAATAAGGAGTTTATTAACTGTAAGGTGTACTCTAGTCACCGGGAAACCGGCTTTAGGGCGAAATAACACTTAAGTAACCCTAAATTAAAGATACTGCATTAGCCTGTCTGTAAAGTTAAAAAGTTTTTGTCTTATAAAAAAAAATATAAACCCGAAGTAATTATCCTAACACGTAGAGCAGGAACAATCTAATTATATATCATAATAAAAAAAAAGCTTTTTAATAAAAGATATTCTGTAGTTGCTCCTTATTGATTAGGGGATACAGATCGGTACTCAACCTTCAGGCGAAAGGGTATAGGAGTAGATTACGACTTTTTTCTTTTTAATAGGACTAATATGTAGACGGTATACTGTAGGTTTAGATGTAGATACTAGAGCTTATTTCACAGCTGCTACATTAATTATTGCTGTACCTACCGGTATTAAAATATTCAGTTGGTTAGCTACTTGTTACGGAGGATCTTTACATTTAACACCATCAATGTTATTTGCTTTAGGTTTCGTATTCATGTTCACCATAGGAGGGTTAATAATCCACTTAGCTCTCCCTTTAAAGATCACCATATGCTGGGAACTTCTGACAATTATGCTACTATATATAGTAAAAATGTATAATTTTGAACAATCAGCAGGTAACCAAAAGATAAGTAAAATTATCTGAGTAGGTACCTCAGAGACTAAACGTGGTCCTCATAATATTTTTATGAGAAGATATAGTCCATGAAATAATAATATATTAACTTATAATAAAATAAGTACTGTACGTGCTTATTCAACAAAAAAACAAGATTGCATTGAAGATTTAAACTCTTTAAAGGTATACAATAACTTTAAAGAAGACAGAAAAAAAATCCTGATAGAACAGAAAGATAAGTCTGGTGTTTATTGCCTGATAAATAACATAAATGGACATTCTTATGTTGGAAGTTCTATCAATCTCTCAGCTAGATTTAAAAATTATTTAAATAAAGCCTTTCTTAAGGCTAATCAAAATAGAAATATGCCTATTATAAAAGCCTTACTTAAGTATGATCAGTCTAACTTTTCTGTACATATATTAGAGTATGCAGAAGCTAATGTTTTAACTATAAGAGAAACTTCTTATATAACGTCTGTAATACCTTATTATAATGTTTTAAAACAAGGTTATTCTTCTTTAGGTTATAAACATACAGAAGAGACTAAAGTATTGTTATCTCAATTAGCTAAAAATAGAACACACAGTGAAGCTACTAAAGGGTTAATAGCCAAAGCTTTAACAGGTGAAAATAATCCTTTTTATAATAAAAGTCATTCTATGGAAAGCAAAGTGAGAATGGCTGAGGCTCAAAGTGCTTATCCTGTTTATGTTTATAATTCACATAAAGAATTATTGGTTATATTTCCTTCTGTTTTAACTTTAGCTAAACTTATCAAAAGCAACCATACTACAATTGTTTCATATATAGAAAATCAAACCTTATTCAGAGGAGAGTGATATTTTACTAATTTACCTTATAATATTTATGATTACCCTATGCTGGAGGAATGAACAGGTAAAGATTGTAAGGCACTAGTTTTAGATATGTGTAATAAAAGTCACATTAAAAAAGCTGTGTTTGTGTATGATAAAGATAAAAAGTTTTTAGCAAAGTTTGATGGAGTAACTGAGGCTCAAAGAAATTTAAATATAAATCATGCTACCATTAAAAAATATGCTAATTTAGGTGGCATATATCTTGGTTATATTTTTAGTTATATAAGATTATAAGTTAATATATATTATTCGTAAGTGGAGTTGTTTTAGCTAACGCTTCTCTTGATATTGCATTCCACGATACTTACTACGTTGTTGCTCATTTCCACTACGTTTTAAGTATGGGTGCTGTTTTTGCTCTATTTAGTGCATGATATTTCTGAATACCTAAAATGTTAGGTTTAGATTATAATAGAATGTTAGGTAAAGTACATTTCTGATTACTTTTCATAGGGGTTAATGTAACATTCTTCCCTCAACATTTCTTAGGATTACAGGGAATGCCTAGAAGAATTAGTGATTACCCTGATGCTTTTGCAGGGTGAAATTTAATCAGTAGTTTTGGAAGTATCATTAGTGTTGTCGCTACATGATTATTCTTATATATAGTTTATGTTCAGTTAGTTGAAGGTAAAGCCGCAAGCAGATACCCTTGATTAACTCCACAATTCTATAGTGATAGTCTACAAACATTATTAAATAGAAGTTACAATAGTTTAGAATGAGCCTTAAGTAGTCCACCGAAACCTCACGCATTTGTGAGTTTACCTTTACAAAGTTCTCTGTCACCTAAATCAACGCAAGAAAGCTCTTTTATTTAGGTCGTCATCTTGTAAAAGCGTATCCTGTTATTATAGGTGGTAAAGGCAATTTTCTTTTTACACATAAAGGTCGTAAGATCTTTGACGCAAGTTCGGGTGCGGCTGTTTCTTGTCTAGGTTACAATAATCATAAAGTCATTCTTGCAATAACTAAACAAATAAAAACAGGAGTACCCTATCTGGCTTCTACGTTTTGATCTAGTGGAGTTGTCGAAGCTTTGTGCTACGAACTTATCAAGAGTACTGGTGGAAAAATGAGCAAAGTCTATTTGACTGGATCAGGTTCTGAGGCAATGGAGGCTGCTATCAAGCTGGCTCGCCAATACTTTTATGATCAAGACAATAAAACTAGCCGTTTCAATTTCATAGCTCGTAGGGGTTCATACCACGGTAATACTATTGGAGCTTTGGGTATATCAGGACATGTTGATCGTAGAGCACCTTACATACCATTACTTATGAGAAATGTTCACCATATTTCTTCGTGTAATCCTTATAGACAGCGGTTAAAAGGTGAATCTGATGCAGCTTTCGTAGTGAGAAAAGCTGAGGAACTAGAGGCAAAATTTATAGAGTTAGGTCCGCATACTGTCATCGGATTCATAGCCGAGCCAATAGTGGGTGCCGCTCTAGGGTGTGTACCCTATGTTCCAGGTTATCTTGAAGCAATGCGAGAAGTTTGTCATAAACATGGGGCTCTTTTTATACTTGATGAAGTTATGTGTGGAATGGGTCGTACTGGCACTCTGCATGCATGGCAAGCAGAGGGTATTGTACCTGACATTCAAACGATGGGTAAAGGACTTGGTGCAGGGTATCAACCGATAGCTGCTTTAATGGTAAATGAAAAAATTATCAAGGTGCTAATTAAGGGTAGTGGACAGTTTATACATGGACAAACATACCAAGGTATGCCTATACAAGCTGCAGCTGCTCTTGAGGTTTTACGAATCATCAAGGAAAAAAATTTACTGGACAATATTAATAAACAGGGTGCTTATTTAGAAAGCCGATTAAAAGCTGCGCTGGCTGACCATCCTAATGTAGGAGACATTAGGGGTCGGGGTCTTTTCTGGGGTCTAGAATTTGTTAAAGATAAAAAAACCAAAGAGCCTTTCGAACGTAGATTTAACATTGCGAACAAAATATTAGATTTGGCAATATCATCCAAATTCAACATGACAGTTTATCCTGGTACAGGTACTGTCGATGGTGTACGTGGAGACCATATTATTATTGCTCCTTCATATATAATAAGGAAAAAGGATGTAGATCATATCGTAAATGTTATCTCAGCTGTTGTTAATATTGTTTTCGAACAAATTAACAATGATAGTAAATAGTGGTATAGGTTTATAAAGTTTTTATTTTAACAAAATACTTTGATTATTAATAAAAGTAATAATTAAATAATGCTAGAGGGAACCCCTTTGATTATGGTGTATTATGCTTTTACAAGATGAAATTTAATGAGTCTTTTTGGTTATATTATTAGCGTGATTACTACATGGATAATTTTAAATCTTAGTATAAATAATGATATAATTCTAGTTTTTAATTATTAAACATGTGCGTATAAAGACATCTTTTATTTAACCACCCAGATCTAACCTATACAAAATTTTATTGTTTGTTTTATTTAATTTTATTCGCTATTATTTTTAGATTAGCTTATAAAGTCTAATGTTTCTGGATGTATATATTATGTTGATTAATTCCGTATTAGTCTATATAATATATACAATAGGTATATGCGGTAAATGGTTTTACCTTTTGATCTTAGATCTTAAACCAGAGGTTCGATCCCTTCGTATTCCTATATTTTAGGGCATCGTTTGCTTTTTACGAAGCAAAACAAAAAACTATTATAACAAAAATTTTTATTTAAGATATTTAAATTAAATTCTATTAACATGGATATAATAGAAACTATATATGCTTCAAATTTTATATTATATTTTTAACAAGCAACTTAAACTTATAGATATTTTCTCTATAAAAAAAAAACATAAAAGGTGATACAAGCAGCAAAAATTATTGGAACAGGTTTAGCAACCACAGGCCTTATAGGTGCCGGTGTAGGTATTGGTGTAGTTTTCGGTGCATTAATATTAGGTGTTGCTAGAAATCCTTCTTTAAGAGGTCAATTGTTTTCTTACGCTATATTAGGTTTTGCATTTGCAGAAGCCACTGGTTTATTCGCTTTAATGATGGCTTTTTTATTATTATATGTTGCTTAAGTGCAATCATAATAATATTATATTATACAATTTATATGAATTCGTATATTATATTCATGTTATTAAATATAACATAAACTCTTATTAGCTTAATGGTAAAGCAGGATATTCCTAATATCTTGATCTAAGTTCAAGTCTTAGATAAGAATTTTATTATAAAGTTGCTTATTACAATTTTTATGAGGTAGCAAAACGAAACCTTATTAGTAATGGTCGAGTAATGTACATTCGAAAATAGTAAAATTAAGTTGTATTAGTAATGGTTGAGTAATGTAATTTCGAAAATAGTAAAAAATACATTATTAGACCATTACACTTAAAAAAAGATGAAAACAAAATTATATCTAATGGTACAAAATACAACGGCAACTTTTACATTAGCAAAATTTTGTGGAGCTATTTTAACTGTTACATTTATAGCGGCGATTAAATATTTAATTTCGGGTAGTTTTCATATAGAATATTGTGATTTTTTCAACAATATAGCTATAGGATTATTAGGTTGAACCTTTAACACAGGTATAATAGGTTTATTGTCGGAATATTTAGGTATAAAAGGTATTAATTTCAACTTAAAACAGTTTTTATTTGGCATGGATACTATGGATTTAGGTGAGAGATCTTCTGTCGAAGTTATTAAACCTAAGTTATACAATGCTATGGAAGTTGACTCAGATTCGGGTTCAGGTCTAAAGCCTGATAAAGGTAAAGGTGTAGATAGAGAATTACATCCCAATTACGATAGAAATAGGGGTGGAAGTTCTGGAATCTTTAGAAGTGATATAGGATCTATGGTATTTCCTATTTCTGTATACACACCTAATAAAACTATTGTTCCGCCTGGGTTTAACGTTCCTGGTGGTGAAGTACCTATACAGGATGAAATATGTAAACATATTGATTATAATTCACATATACTTAACCAATTTAAGAGAATGGATCTAAAAACAGCCGTAGAACATAAAAATTTATATTTAAAGTTTATACGAATTTTAGACAGAAAAATGGCTTACGCACAAAGTGTTTATATAAAAATACCTACAATACCTACGACGGAGTACGAATTTAATCTAAAGAATCAAATAGAGAGTGACCTAGAACGTTTCAACAGAGATAAAGTAAGGTCAGAAGCCAAAGCTACTCTGCTTAATTCTAGAATACAATTTCTAGAAGCTCAAATGAATAATAATAATAATAATAATTAGTTTGATGTTTTATAAATAACTTTAAATATTTATCTTGGTTAGTTTGTACAAAAATTTAGGTTTGTTGGTGTATATCTTATATACATAGTTAAGGATAGCAACTTATATATAATTTATACATCAGGGATATGCAGTAGATGGTTCTACGTTTTGATTGCAGATCTTAAATATGGGGTTTGATTCCTCCATATCCCTTATAATACTTATTTAAACCTGCTTTAAATTCATATTTTTACATTTACATGTGTTTTAGCTTACATATGCGTAAAATATTTACTTAGATTATTTACTATATTTATATATATAAATTATTTTATCTCTTATTAGCTCAATGGTAGAGCAGGATACTTCTAATATCTTGATCTAAGTTCAAGTCTTAGATAAGAATAGTTATACATAAAATATTAAATAATAATAGATAAATTGTAGTAAAGTATAAATATA
>NW_026695955.1:0-18546 GCF_030347475.1 Cadophora gregata
TCTTCTCTAAATAAAATGCTTTTTTATAATTTATTATATTACAGAACTAAAATTGTAAATAAGATGGGGGAACAGTTTAAAATAATCGAGTACCCTTTAATATTATTATTTATAGTTAGTGGTGCAATATTTTTAGTATCTACAAGTGATTTAGTTTCTATATTTCTATCTATTGAGTTACAAAGTTACGGTTTATATTTACTTAGTACATTATACCGAAATTCTGAATTAGCTACTTCAGGTGGTTTAACTTATTTCTTATTAGGTGGTTTAAGTTCTTGTTTTATTTTACTAGGTACTAGTTTATTATATGCAAATTCAGGTACTACTAATCTTGATGGTATATATGTTATAACTAGTTTAAGTGATTTGGCCAATGAGGGTGGTAATAATATTTTATATTGATATAAAAGTTATTATATTAACTTTTCATTGCTTATACTTAGCGTAGGTTTCTTATTTAAGGTGAGTGCTGCACCTTTTCACTTCTGATCTCCTGGTGTATATGATGCTATACCTACTATAGTGACTACATTTGTAGCTATTGTTGCAAAAATTTCTATTTTTGTATTTTTATTAGAATTAGTGCATTATACAAGCAATTCTTTATTTAATTTTAGTTTTAGTTGGACTTCTAGCTTACTTGTAAGTTCTTTACTTTCATTAATTGTTGGTACAGTAGTAGGTTTAACTCAATTTAGAATTAAAAGATTGTTCGCTTACAGTACTATATCACATGTAGGGTTTATTTTGCTTGCACTAAGTATTAACAGTGTAGAGTCTATACAAGCCTTTATATTTTACCTTATGCAGTATTCTATTAGTAATTTAAATGCTTTTATTATATTAATTAGTATAGGGTTTTCTCTTTATTATTACGTAAACGAAAGCAATGAATACAAACAACTAGATGATAAAAACAATTCTCCAGTACAATTAATAAGTCAACTTAAGGGATATTTTGAAATAAATCCTTTATTAGCTTTAAGTTTAACTATTACTATTTTTTCTTTTGCAGGAATACCTCCTCTTATAGGATTCTTTGCAAAACAAATGGTACTGAGTGCTGCATTAGACAGTGGTTACATTTTCCTTGCACTAGTTGCTATATTAACTAGTGTTATTAGTGGTGTTTACTACTTAAACATCATTAAACAAATATTCTTTGATGCTCCTGAGCATACAATTAATCCAGAAATCGCCAATTTGACTTTACACGGTAACATAATACAAAATAATAACTTAATTGAAAAAATAACGTTTAAAACAAATAGTATTATATTATCTAGTTATTTAACTATTACTATATCTGTATTAACTTTAATAATACTTTTATTTATATTCGTACCTCATGAATGATTAAGTTTAGCTAATATATTAGCATTGATATTATTTAACCAATAAATGACAAGTACAACTTTTTTTTTTGTTTTTATACCTTTATTGGCCATTATTTTATTGGCCGTTAATTTGATATTTGCTCCACATAATCCTTACCAGGAAAAAGATAGTGCGTTTGAGTGTGGTTTCCACTCGTTCCTGGGTCAAAACAGGACACAGTTCAGTATTTCTTTCTTTATATTCGCATTGTTATTTTTATTGTTTGATCTAGAGATTCTTTTAGTTTATCCTTACGTAGTAAGTGCATATACAAATGGCATATATGGTTTAACTATAATGTTGATCTTCTTTTTAGCCTTAACATTAGGTTTTGCTTTTGAACTAGGTAAAAATGCTCTTAAAATTGATAGTAGACAAATGCTTACTTTAAGTATTTTTAAAATAAGTACAATAAGTCATATATCTACCTTTAATAACTCTATATTTAGAATTTTGGCTAAATACCCTTTAGCTAAAGTTTTTTTGTTTATTTCTATTGTAAGTCTATTTACTATGTTTATATATTACATAAATATAGATTTACTTACAAAAAATTTTGAATTTTTTTCTTGTTTAGCATATGGTTTATTGATGTGAACTGCTAATAATGGTTTCATCAATTGATTCTGCGAGTACTTAGGTATAAAAGGTAAAATATGCTTAGATTTTTTATTTGATAAATATACGCTTAAATTAGGTAGTGATGGGTTACCCGTGACTAATACACGACCAACAGCATTATTTAAAAATTCAGGTGATGAAGGATCTAACTCTGGTAAAAATTCAGATGATGAAGGATCTAACTCTGGTAAAAAATTAGATAAAGGTAAATCTACTGATAGGGGTTATCATGATTCGCCCGGGGAAAGTTCTAGCTCAGGTCAAAAATTAGATAAAGGTAAATCTAATAATAAGTATTTTTATGATCCTGAGTTACCTCCATCACTTAATCAAGATATGCCTAGTACAAAAGAAATAAACGATGCTAGTGATAAACTAGATCGGATTTTACTTGAAGCAACTAATCGTAAAAAGTTTTACATGGAGAATGGTATTTATGGAAAAGAAATGGAGGAGATCGATGAAATGTTAAAGGATTCACATAAGGAGCACCATTTTTTACATGTTTTAAAAAAAACCTTTTATACGATTCAAAAAGAATTATCCTCCCAATTAACTGTGATTGATCATAATTATCACGATATATCTAAAAAGTTAGGTTATGATCCGGAAAAGCCAGCGGTGCAAGCCGGATCTAAGCGTAGTTATGAGGATTCGTTTCATTATCAAATAGAAAGGGCTAAGTTAAATTCATTACAAGATCTAAAGTCAGCTAATGCAGAAAATTCTCCTAGAAATAGTACGGAATCTAGTGAGAGTCAACAATTAGCAAGAGCCATAGCAATGTCATTAGAACAAGAGTCTAAGGAATCATCTTCAGGTAATGGAGAAGGTTCTAGTAGCAAAAAGGACTAAGTAAACGCCTTTTTAAATAACATTTATTTAAATTCTTTATGTGTGATTTATCCTATATTATCTTTATAATACTTTAGTCGTTGTATATTAATAGTAATATTTAAAGTAATAATGCTAGTATAAAAACTAGCGTTGTTAAGTTACAATATGTAAAATAAAATTATATGCTACATCTTTTATTTACTTATTATTAAAAAAATGTATATAGTACATAAAGGTTCTTATTATAGGCAGTATAGATTTATACTACATAATTATATACTAATTAATATATTTTTGTTTATTATTTAAAATATATATTAGTATAAGCTGTTTAATGGTTTCTAATTTATAAATTGTTTATATTAGAAAAAACGAAAAGGAATTTTATATGATTGATTACTTATTTTCAAGTATCGTTAATAGTTGTGATACACCAAAGCCTTGAGGTCTTTATTTTCAGGATAGTGCTACTCCTCAAATGGAAGGATTAGTTGAATTACATGATAATATTATGTTCTATTTAGTTATAATTTTATTTGGTGTAGGTTGAATAATGATATCTATTGTAAGAAATTATAGTAGTACAAAATCACCTATATCTCATAAATATTTGAACCACGGTACACTAATAGAATTAATATGAACAATTACTCCTGCCTTAATATTAATATTAATAGCTTTCCCTTCATTTAAGTTATTATATTTAATGGATGAAGTTAGCGATCCTGCGATGTCTGTACTAGCAGAGGGACACCAATGATACTGAAGTTATCAATATCCTGATTTTCTAAATGCAGATGATGAATTCATAGAATTTGATTCATATTTAGTACCAGAGTCTGATTTAGAAGATGGAGCTTTAAGAATGCTTGAAGTAGATAACAGAGTTATCCTTCCGGAATTAACACACGTTAGATTTATTGTAACTGCGGCAGATGTTATTCATTCTTTTGCTTCTCCGTCTTTAGGTATTAAATGTGATGCTTACCCTGGTAGATTAAACCAAGTTTCAGTTCTTATTAATAGAGAAGGAACTTTTTATGGACAGTGTTCAGAAATATGTGGTATATTACACAGTTCTATGCCTATAGTTATAGAGTCAGTGGGAATAGAAAAATTTCTTAGCTGGCTTGAACAACAATAATATAGATTTAATGTTATATATTGAACAAAATTTTAATACATATACATAAATACTCTCATTTGATTTTTGACTCGATTTTTATTCTGAATATATGGTTAATTTTGCTGAAAATCAAGGGTCAAATAACGGGGGTATGCCTATAGAGTCAATGTTAAATCGAGATAACGGGGATATGTCTTTAAAGTCAATATTAAATCCAACTGGAGGCGGTAACAACGTAGATCATTATTTTAATGAAATTAAAAGTAAAGTTAAGTGAAGGGCATTAAATGGCCATGGTAATAAAGGTATAATACGCCAAATACATGTGCCTACTGGAACTTACAATGCTAATCTTACAATAGATGAAATTAGATACTTAACTAGAAAAATAAATAGTATACATCCAGATTTTCGTTCTTTTTATGGTGTGGAAATAAACACCTATAATGGTGAATTGAAACCAGTAGAATATAAAAAACCGTGAGAGATGGGCCATCGTTTCAAAGATGTTAGACCTACATAAAATTTTAGGAGTTTTTTAGATAGATTGTAATCTTGTTTTAGTTATTTTAAGGTATAATATGCTTTATATAAAGTATATAAAAAAATTTTTTTTCAATTACGGGTAATAAAGTATATATATGCTTTATATAAATTTAAAGAGTTTAAACCTATAACTTATAGTTTAAAAACTTTAATTTTTTAATGCTTAAGTAATCATATAACATATATGACTACAATTTAATGGTTTTTATATATGCTTATATTTTCAAAGATATTAGTGATGTAATGTGTAATATAGCTATGGCGAATTTTTATGCATTTATGCATAAAAAAATATATAAAGAGACTATGTATACTTAAAATAAAGTAAATATATAATTTGTGTTAAAAAGGTTAATACTTTAACAATTTGTAAAGATAATAGTTTTATAAGCAGCTCAAACTAAATATAAAGTGCGAGCGTACCTTTAAGTGACCTAAGTTGGACCCCGACTCTTAATAGAAAATAGAGCTAAAACAAGGCATCGATAGTATTTATAAGGGTGAGATGCAAACGTTTGTTACATCCTCGCGTAAGCGAGAAGCAGTAGAGGCTCAAAAGTCTGCTTATGAAAATAAGATATCATAGATATTTTAAATACATAAAAAGAATTAGCTTAATGGTAAGCAGCTACATTATCTTTATAATGTTATAAAAGTTCGATTCTTTTATTCTTTCTAGATTATATTGGATCTTTAAATTATAAATTTTTATTAAGAAATAATATAATCTAATTCAATATAATCTAATTTAATATAAAAAAAAATATATACAATGAATTTATCCTTAATACTTTTTTTTTATCGGAATGTTAGTTATATTCTATTCTTTTATGTAAATTTTTCTCAAATAAACTTTAAGCTCATAGTTATTAATAAACTTTAATTGAGTTATTTCCAAGCTAATCCTCAAACTAATTCTGGTTTATTTTTTTAATAAAGCACTAGGTAATAAAAGGAAATTTTATAATAAACTTTACGTAAAGGGTATAAAATATTATATACTTTGGCTATAATTTCTACCTTAGCTAAATAGTAGATAAGGAAAACACCGTATATTCCAAATGTTTGATTGGAATATTAAAAAACCTTAAGTAGCTAATCTCTTAGGTTTCTTTGTTAACAGTACGTTCATTTTTGTTTTCTAATGCTAAAGATATAGCTACACTACAAAAGTATTATTGAAAGTGGTTTGGATATAATATGCATTTAATTTCTGTATATATATTATAATCTAGTGTGGTAGCTATATACTCGTGTATAGTGAGGGAGGTTGTGTTTCTTTTTTTTATTTTCGGTAAGAAGGGAAATAGGTAATCTAGATATAATAAATATACAAGAGAAAGCGTAAGTTATAGATAATAAAATCTATTTTAATATAATTAGATAAAAAAAAATATACAATGAATTTATCCTTAATACTTTTTTTAATCGGAATTTTAGGTTTCGTTTTAAATAGAAAAAATATAATATTAATGCTTATTTCTATAGAAATAATGTTATTAGCTATTACGTTCTTAATATTGGTAAGTTCACTTAGCTTTGATGATATATTAGGCCAAACATACGCTATTTATATAATAGCTATCGCGGGTGCAGAATCAGCCATTGGTTTAGGTATTCTAGTTGCATTTTATAGATTAAGAGGTAGCATTGCAATAGAATATAAATAATGTATTTAGCTATAATTACTTTACCTTTATTAGGATCAATAGTTTCCGGGTTTTTTGGTAGAAAAGTCGGTGTTAGCGGAGCCCAATTAATTACATGTACGTGTGTAATTGTAACAACTTTATTAGCAATAGTTGCCTTTTTTGAAGTAGGTTTAAATAACATACCCGTTTCAATAAACCTTTTTAGATGAATAGATAGTGAATCACTTAACGTACTATGAGGTTTCCATTTTGATAGTTTAACAGTATCTATGTTAATACCTGTCTTAATCGTTAGTTCTTTAGTACATATTTATTCTATAGGGTATATGAGCCACGACCCTCATAATCAAAGATTCTTTAGTTATTTAAGTTTATTCACTTTTATGATGATTATACTTGTTACAGCTAATAACTTTTTGTTAATGTTTGTTGGATGAGAAGGTGTAGGAATCTGTTCATATCTTTTAGTAAGTTTTTGATTTACTAGAATAGCTGCAAATCAAAGTTCTATGTCGGCTTTTTTAACTAACAGAGTTGGTGATTGTTTTTTAACAATAGGTATGTTTGCTATACTGTGATCGTTTGGTAACATCGATTATAGTACAGTATTTTCTTTAGCACCTTTTGTTAATGAAAACATTGTTACAATTATTGGTATATGTTTATTAATTGGAGCTATGGCTAAAAGTTCTCAAGTTGGATTACATGTTTGATTGCCCATGGCCATGGAGGGTCCTACTCCGGTTAGTGCATTGATACACGCAGCTACTATGGTTACTGCGGGTGTTTACTTACTAATGCGTACAAGTCCTTTAATCGAGTATAGCTCGACTGTTTTAATTTTATGTTTATGACTAGGAGCTATAACTACCGTTTTTAGTAGTCTTATAGGTCTATTCCAACAAGATATAAAAAAAGTTATCGCTTATTCCACTATGAGTCAATTAGGGATGATGGTGATAGCTGTTGGATTGTCTTCATATAACATAGCTTTATTTCATTTAGTTAATCATGCCTTTTATAAAGGGCTATTATTCTTGGGTGCAGGTGCTGTAATTCACGCAGTAGCAGATAACCAAGATTTTAGGAAGTATGGTGGATTAAGACCATTCTTACCTTTAACTTATTCTGTAATGTTAATTGCAAGTCTTAGCTTAGTTGCTTTCCCTTTTATGACTGGATTCTATAGTAAAGATTTTATTTTAGAATCTGCATATGGACAATTCTATTTTAGTGGTACAGTTGTATATTTCATAGCAACTATCGGAGCTATGTTTACTACTTTATATTCCGTTAAAGTTCTGTATTTAACTTTTTTAACTAATCCTAATGGACCTTTGGTTAATTATTCTGAACATCTTTATGTTAAGACTGTTATAAAGTGAAGAATGTCAGCACATGACATACCTCGATTTGGTATATCTGCTTATACTCCCTTTCCTGAATCTTATGATGTACCTGTTGCTAACAACAAACATGCACATGAAGGTGATATTTTTATGTGTTTACCTCTTATTATACTAGCTATATTTTCTATATTCTTTGGTTATATCACTAAAGATATATTTATAGGTTTAGGTTCAGGGTTCTTTGCGGATAATAGTTTATTTATTCATCCTACACATGAAATAATGTTAGATACTGAATTTGCCGTACCTACTTTATTTAAATTATTACCTTTATTTTTTACTGTATCTCTGAGTGTTTTAGCTATAATTCTTTCAGAATTCTTACCTAAAATACTTATAAGCTTTAAATTTTCTAGGTTAGGTTATAACATATTTGGTTTCTTTAACCAACGTTTCTTGATTGAATTATTTTATAATAAATACATTACAGGTATAATTCTTAAATTAGGTGGTCAAACTACTAAAGTTATAGATAAAGGAAGTGTTGAATTATTAGGACCTTTTGGACTAGAAAAAGGTTTAATAAGTTTAAGTAGAAATATTGCCAGTTTAGATACAGGTGTAATTACAAGTTATGCCTTATATATATTAATTGGTTTTATTTTCTATATATTAATACCTTATTTATCTTTAGCTGATAATAGTTTACTTTTATTATTATTATTATCATTATTTAGTGTTATAAATACAACTAGTAATATAAAAACTAGTAATAATACTAATTTAAATTCAAATATATTTAGTAATTTATTTACTTTAATAAAAAAAATTATTACTAAAAAGAGTTTTAAGTTGGCTATCCTAAAAATATGTATAGTAGCTTATACTAAACTATGGTTTAATATAGGTCAAGAAATTAGAACATGATATAACTGAGATCAAGTATTTAGTATTTTTAATGTTGTAAAAGCCTTTATTTCATATAATTATCTATCTCTTTATTTATGAAGTTGTTTTGCTATAGGTTTAAATATACTATTTAATGATTACAAGATTACTAAAAGTCATATCATAGCATTAGTTATTGCTACGTTATTTTTATTTTTAAAAGTTTATTTATCTAATGGTTTTAGTTCTGATTTAGCCAACTTTATATCTGTATTAACTAATTATAAGAAATAATAATGGTTATGACCCATACCCTAACATTAAAATTATTAAATAGTTAATTAAGTATTAGATTTAAACTAAATGTAATTAGGCCAAAAGCATGTATATTAATATTTTTATGTTTGTGCTTTATTATTTGTATATTTATTTAAATACATTAAATATAAAAATAATTTATTTGGCTAGCTTTTAAATTAATAATGGTTATAAGTAATAATTAGGCATGTAATAGGTTTTTGTTGTATAGTTTAACCGTACAATTATAAAAACTAGAACTTAGTAATTATGAATAAAAGATAAACGGTTAAATTTTATTTGTGATAAGTGAGGTGAGATTGTAATATGAAACTATATGATGTAAAAAATCTACTTTTTTTTCTATTATAAAAATATATAACCAAATAATTCCTCAAGTCACTTAAGGGCTATACGTTAAAAATTTAGAAAAAACAAATTCAATTTAAGCCCAAGTAAAACTTATCCCCTCATATATGCGTATAATTTTATACCTTTTTATACCTAAAATATCTTACGCCAATGGCTTAAGGCGTTATCACCCAATTCAAAATCAAATAATACAAACCCGAGCTTTTCCAACACTTTTTGACTTGCTTCATTTTTCATCCTGACTGAAGCATAGACCCGTTCCGTTACGTGAAGTCTATCTAGCTGGTCATCTACAGACTTAGAGCGTACTTGGAGGGTTATAGGCTCACGAGGTAAGTTAGACCAAAATACCATAAAAGCTCTTGCGAATTCCGTGGCGTAACCTTTATGCCAGTGTTCCGTCTTTAAACGGTAATTCAAGCTTGGCCATTCTCCTCCTGTACGTAAATTGTCCATACCTCCATCTCCGATTAAGTCGCCCTCGTAGCCGTCTGATTTTTTTAGGAAGATACCCAAAATTATATCAGAACCGTATGGTGGTAGCATCCCCTCGAGTAAGGACTCAGTGTAGTTTTTATTTGGAGAGATGTTATTTTCCTCCATAGCTCCTTGGTCTGTCAGGAGTATATGGTATGCCTCGAGATCTGTGGAACGGTATGATCGAATTATAAGGCGATCGGTGATAATAGGTAGAGGTAGGAGAGCCGAAATAATTCTACGTGTTGTTGAGACAGTGACATTCATGGTTGTTAGGTCGGTGTAAAAGTAAGATGAGGGGTAAGATTCAATTGAGGATGGTGTAGTTGATGAAGGTAATGGTAATGCTGAGGTAAATGGTATTTGAGAGGTAGAGTTTGATGTATATGTCTTGAGTTGAAAGTGGTGAAGCTTAGAGTGCGAAAGTTGGAGATTCTGCTTGTGTTTGTGATTGTAGCTGGGTTGAGGTTGAATTAAAAGAGAGTAAGGAGGTAGATTGCTGATCCTTATATACTTGTACTTCTGCAAATTGACATGTGATGTTTGTATTTGATTTCAAAGCAAAGGCCGTAAATTTCCCAGAGTATTTGGTTATAGTTTAAATTTAAAAAACTGAGTGGCGTTACATGGATAAATGAGTCACATTTAAAGGAAACAACGGCTAACTTCTTTTTTTGCAGGGTTAAATGACGACACAAGACTTGGCGTTTTAGGTCGTTAAGGGTATTTAAAGGGGTAGTGTCGCATAACTTGGTAGTTAACTCGCGTAATATTCTACGTCATAGTACAATAATGTATTATTAATTATTGAATATTATTAGTATCAGTAGGAGGCGTGGCGCCCGTAATGTATAAGTCTAGGCTGATATGTCTTATATAAATTACGTATGAAAGTGGCGCAGCTTGCATGTGTGGTGATAAATAAGGTAATTATGCATTATGCAGAAGTGACAAGGTTACATAGCCCCTTGACATGTGAGTCATAATGTACTGCGCCTTTTTTTAAGGCTATTCTAGGCTGACAGGTGTAAATACTTGATTCGGTTAAATGTATATAGCCACAAATAACATCCCAATAATAAAGCACTATCTAATATTGGATTAGGTAGCCTTGGTGGCGTGTGGCTTAGCCACATTTTAGCCTGACAAGGTAGCTTGTTACCTTGTCACAGTTTAGGCAGCAGTGATCTCGTGTGGCGAAGGATGAAGTTGTATCCAATAATAACCTAAGTATTACACACACCGACAAACTGATGTGTTTTTATGTATCAGGTTTCTCATGATCATCCTTGAATATGGATGTGATCTAGATTTAACAGGGGTAAATACCGGGTTGACATGTTTAAACCTTGTATAAGATGGGATCTACTTGATTTTAAATAGATTAGTCCTCATACCACCTTTCATAAGCCGCCATATCTAGCCTATGATGTAAACACGTTGTGTAACAAACAATGTTCTGGTTATCCCTGTGCTTGTGGCGAGGTATGCTTTATATAATCTACCTGCCGTGTATTATCAGGATTTTACCCTAAGCCTATTTCCCACCTTAGTTTTATTTTATTACCTACTGTGAAATTAGGAGCTCAATGACCATAGGTCGTTAACCTCCTATGGTCACTAATAATAATTAGTAATTGGTTTGGGCCCCAAACCCAAATATAATATATTATAATATATTATAATATATGATATATAAATAATATAGTTAACTTTAACTACTAGAATATTATACTAGTAAATATAAACACCTAATATAAAATATTAATAACCCTTTTTAACTTCTAGATAAAATAATAAACTTTACATTAACTAAAAAGTGAGAATTTTTAAAAGTCATCCTTTATTAAAATTGGTTAATTCCTATATAATTGATTCACCACAACCATCTAATCTAAGTTATTTATGAAATTTTGGTTCTTTATTAGCCTTTTGTTTAGCTATACAAATAGTTACAGGTGTAACATTAGCTATGCATTACAACCCTAGTATATTAGAAGCGTTCAATTCTATAGAACATATTATGCGTGATGTAAATCACGGATGATTAATACGTTACTTACATAGTAATACAGCATCTGCTTTCTTTTTCCTTGTGTATCTACACATAGGTAAAGGTTTATATTATGGATCATACAGAGCACCTAGAACATTAGTATGAACTATAGGTACATTTATATTTATATTAATGATCGTTACAGCCTTCCTGGGTTTTTTACATAGCCCAAAATGGTCTAAATTAAACAACAACAACAACAACAATTCAAGTGAAAAAAAGAATTTGTCACATCCAAATAGAACCCATAATACTCTCTTTTCTAATAAGGGGAGTGTAAGATGCTTTTCTACTTCTACTAAATATTTAAACTTAGAGCCTAAAGAACCTAATAACAGTACGGAGTACTCTAAAGATGTTATTGAGTTTTTGAAAAAAAATAATCTTGAACCTGTTTATGTTTATGAAAAATTAAGTGATAAAACTGTCCAAAGTAAAGTATTAAATGATACTCGAAACCTTGCGGGTGTATATTTAATTTTAAATAAATTTAATTTAAGTTGTTATGTTGGTTCTGCTTCAACTGGTAAGTTCAATAGTAGATTCCGTAGACATTTATTTAATTTTCAAGGTAGTAAAATAGTCAAAGCCGCAGTAAAAAAGTATAAAATAGATAACTTTGCTTTTATTATATTAGAAGTATTTACTGAAGAAGTTAATAAAGAGAATAATAAACAATTATTAGATATGGAAGACTATTATTTAAAATCTTTGTTACCTGATTATAATATAGTTACTGAGGCTGGTAATACTTTTGGCTACAAGCATTCTGAAATGACTAGAATAAAAATGTCAGAAAATTACAGCCCAGAACGGCGTTTATGAATAGGTAATTTAAACAGAAATAATCCTTTAAGTGAACAACATAAAGATAACTTAAGAAAAGCTGCTTTAACTAGAATTAAACCTACCTATTCAGAAGAGTCTTTAAATAATATGCGTAAAAAATCCAAACCTATAATAGTTTATAATTTAGATAAGACTTTATATGGTGAATATCCTAGTATTACTGTTGGAGCTGAATCACTAAGATGTAGTGTAAAAACTGTTTGAAGAGCTATGAATACCCCAAAAAGTATATTAAGGAGACGTTGAATTGTTAAGTTTTTACCTAAGTAATGTTGTTCACTTACGTTGTTAGTTGTTTAATTATTTTTAATTGAATAGTTGTTGATTCAATTATTCTTTAATTTAGTCCATAGTCCCATGAGTATCAAATTTTATGTAATCTTAAGAGAAAAATAAAATTTAAAGTGGAATAACCCGACAGGGATATTGAAGAAATACGTTTCTTTGGCAATATTAGTGAAAACGATCAAAGAGCATTTAATATAGTTTTATAGTGTAAAGCTAATTATAAAAATAATATATTATTAGACTAGAGATCGTCGGTTATCTTAATAATCGCGACAGACTGGGTCACTAATGGGTGTCTGTAATGATGCTTAATGCACAGTCGGAATATTTAGTTTAAGAAACTAACAGGTTAAACAAATTCAAAGTTAATCTGGCTCTATATAAATAGCTTACAGTTTATATTGAGTATATTAGTATGTTTTACCTTACGGACAAATGTCTTTATGAGGTGCAACAGTTATAACTAATCTTATGAGTGCTATACCTTGAATAGGACAAGATATTGTCGAGTTTATTTGAGGTGGCTTAAGTCAATTATTAATTGAAGAGCCTAACAACAGTAATGTTGTTCAGCAAATTTTGCTTAATGCTGGAATATCCCCAATATTAGTATTAGGATACGTATATGTTAACGTATACGTGAAAAAGCCTAAGTCAAGGGGACAATCAGCCGGGGTTAGAAAGTTTTCAACTTTCAAAGCTTCTCAGAGACTAAATGCAGAAAATCTTATATATGCGTATTTGGTAGGTTTATTCGAAGGTGATGGGTTTTTCACTGTGTCAAAAAAGGGTAAATATTTTCAATGTGAATTGGGTATAGAGTTGAGTATAAAAGATGTGCAATTAATATATAAAATTAAAGATTTGTTGGGTGTGGGTACTGTGGGATTTAGAGTAACAAACGGTAATAGTAAGGTGTACTTTAGGATAAGAAAAAAAGATCACCTAATAAATATTGTATTGCCTATTTTTGACAGATATCCTCTTTTTACCAATAAACAACATGATTATTTAAGGTTAAGAAACATTATTTTATCTAATATTATATTATATGAGGATATACCTCCATATACACGTCCTAGTACACCTTACAACTGTATCGAATCTATACTTAATGCACCTTATTTCTCCGCCTGGTTAGTCGGATTTATCGAAGCTGAAGGTTGTTTCAGTGTATATAAATTAACTAAACCCGTTAACTATTTTGTAGCTAGTTTTGATATATCTCAAACTAATGGTGAAGTAGTTATTTTAGCTATTCGTCAATATTTATCATTAACACCTAATGTATATAAAGACAAAACTAATAACTTTAAATTGAAAGTTACAAGTGTGAGATCTATAGAAAATGTTATTAAATTTTTAAACAAAGCACCTGTAAAACTGTTAGGTAATAAAAATCTCCAGTATTTACTTTGAATTAAACAGCTTCGTGCTATACCTAGATACGCTGATAAAATAAACATACCTGATAAATACTAAATTGAGATTATGATATAGTCCGAACAATGAAGAGATTCATTGAGTGTAACGAGAGTTTTCAGTAAAAGTTTTTTAACTGATTATGGGGTTACCAACACAATTGTTCTGTTAACAATGCAACTTTAAACAGATTTTTTGCTTTACATTTTGTATTACCATTTATATTAGCTGCATTAGTTTTAATGCACTTAATAGCCTTACATGATAGTGCAGGGTCAGGTAATCCTTTAGGTGTTTCAGGAAATTACGATAGATTACCTTTTGCTCCATACTTCTTATTCAAAGATTTAATTACTATATTTTTATTTATCTTTGTTTTAAGTTTATTCGTATTCTTTATGCCTAACGTGTTAGGTGATAGTGAAAATTACGTTGTAGCTAATCCTATGCAAACTCCACCTGCCATAGTTCCTGAATGATATTTATTACCTTTCTATGCTATATTAAGATCTATACCTAACAAATTATTGGGTGTTATAGCTATGCTTAGTGCTATATTAGTTATATTAGCTATGCCATATACTGATCTAAGTAGATCTAGAGGTATACAATTTAGACCTTTAAGTAAAATAGCTTTTTATATCTTTGTGGCTAATTTTTTAATATTAATGGTGTTAGGTGCTAAACACGTTGAGTCACCATTTATAGAATTTGGACAAATTAGTACAGTTATATACTTTTCTCATTTCTTAATAATAGTACCTGTAGTAAGCTTAATAGAGAATAGTTTAATTGATTTACAGTTAAACTCCCCAAAGTTCTAAGTAGCCCTGAGCGTATGTCATCTAAAACCTCTATCTATAATATGTTTGTACCATTAGTTTTTTTTATTTCATCTGATGATTTTGTACTCTCTGCTGATCAGGCAGGTGAAGAGGGAACAGACAAAGGTGAAATAACTGAAGATGGTACAGGTAATAACACAGAGGATGGTGGATCAAATGATGATGAATCAAATGATGATGATGATTCATCATCAGAAACATCAAGTAATAATGTAGATATCGCTGGAGGTTTATTAGCGGAAATTGAAAAAGTTTATGATACTTCTGTACCTGCTTCTTATAACTCAGATGATATTGTTGAACTTCGTAACGCAATTGATAAGTTAATTAAAGAGCAATCAGATATAGATGTCCATACGGATGATGAACGTAAAGCATGATTAGAAGCATTCGTCGATGATAAGAATTCAAGTAGAAAATAGTGGTATGTTTAATATAAAATACTTTTATATTTTTAAATATAACTAAAAACTATTGTTACCGTAATCAAAGTTGTATTGTTCTTTTAAAAATTAGCGTTAACAACATTGTTATTTTTTCTGGTATACTTGTAGGAACTACTGTAGCAACTGCTACAATAATATTGTGCTGATATTATGTAAAATATCCTTTTATTAAATGCATAAAATATTTTACTAGGTTGCAGTAATGTAGGTCTTTCTATGTGTTGAGGTTTTTATTATTTTGTTATACATTTATATCCTTAATTGTATAAGTAATTTCCAATATTAGTGACTCTTGTTTTTTCTTTCAAAATCTTAGGATTATTTTGTAATGTTATATGTAAAAAAGGGTTTTCTTTTACCTTCGGTAGCTTAATACTATATTGAAGCTCTAATAAATAAGCTTGGGGGGGTTTATTTCCCACCGGTTGTTTTATTATAATAATATTTGTAAATAAGATATAGGTTCAAATTTTATAAGGGAAAATATAATTATAAATCCTTATACCCTTATATAATATTACTTGTCTAAATATTTCTAAATCGTAAAATTAATAAAACCTAAAGCACTAAAAATTCTAAACCCTAAATAGTTAATCTTTTAGGTCTGTTAAGATCGTTGAAAACGATCTTAAGAAGTCTATTTTAAATATAGAGCCTACCTAATGCTAGTAATATATTTTATTACTATATAAGCAAAGCGTAAAGGAGTCATCGCTTGTCTGCTGCCCATCTCCATGCCAACAATGTTTCATATAATGATTACATATCAGGACAGCAACCTGAGAAGACACATTGGTCAAATATATCTGTCTTAAGTTCAAGTATATCTTTATGAACAGAGCGTTGATTTTTGTCTTCTAATGCTAAAGATATAGGTACACTATACTTAATATTTGCTTTATTCTCTGGATTAGTTGGTACTGCTTTTTCTGTTCTTATAAGATTAGAATTAAGTGGACCAGGTGTTCAATATATTGCAGATAATCAACTATATAATAGTATCATTACAGCTCACGCTATTTTAATGATATTTTTCATGGTCATGCCTGCTTTAATCGGGGGTTTCGGTAATTTCTTATTACCATTACTAGTAGGGGGTCCAGATATGGCAAAAAAAAAGGACTACCCTGGGGATATAATAAACAATAAAAAACATTATAGTACAAATGTAAAAAAAAATAAATATAATTCGTATCTAGCCGGCTTATTTGAAGGTGATGGGCATATTTTAGTACAAAAACCTGATGCAGGACATAAAAAGAAACATAATCCTAGGTTTTGTATAACTTTTAGTTTAAAAAATGAACCATTAGCAAAAAAACTCTTAGAGAATATAGAATCTGGGTTTATTAGATATAAACCTAAAGATAATGCTTGTGTATTAATTGTTTCACCTGTAGTAGGTTTAAAAAAGATAGTTTATTTAATAAATGGCGAACTGAGAACACCTAAGATACATCAATTGTATAAATTGATTGATTGATTAAATAAACATCATAGTACAAATATATATAAGTTACCCTTAAAAGAGGGTCCTTTGGCGGATGATAGTTGATTAAGTGGATTTATTGATTCAGATGGAAGTTTTTCTGTACAACATACTAAAGTAGAGAATAATGCAAAAAAAAGAAAAATATCTTGTAGATTAAGAATTGAGCAGATAATATTAGAACCTGTAACTGGTAACAGCTATTTAGAGGTTTTAACAAATATAGCTAAATTTCTTAATTGTAATTTATTAACTAGAATGCAAAAATCCACAGGTAATGAATATTATAATATTACAGCATCAAGTAAAAATTCTACTGAAATTTTAGTAAAATATTTAGATAGGTATCCTTTATTCTCAAGTAAATATTTAGATTATAAAGATTGACGAGGAATTGTGTTATTAATGCTTGATAATAAACATTATACCGAAGAGGGTTTAATTAAAACTGATTTTGTTAGAAATAGTATGAATAGAAGTAGAACTTATTTCAACTGAGATCATTTAAATAAATTATCAGCTTAAATTTGTTGTTACTTTTTTTTTTATTATATACCCCTAAACCGGGGAATGCCGTTTTAAAGTGTAAACTTTCTAATTATTACTTCACTATATGCATAGAATCTCTCGAAAATGGAATTAATTTTCCTATTAACAGATACATGGACACCTAATTGGAGTTTATAAACTCATAAAGTTGTACAAATAACTGAATTAGTCGTAACACTCATGTATACATGGGAAGAATGTGCAGGAAACCAAAATAATATTAATTATGAGTAGGATCCTCAGAGACTATACGTGAAGCCCCTTATTATGTTTAATAAGGGTGAAGACATAGTCCGTGGTGGTAGGAAACTACTATTGTAAATGATTCCCTCGACTTAATAATATAAGTTTCTGATTATTACCACCTAGTTTATTATTATTTATATTTGCTAGTGGTATAGAAAATGGAGTAGGTACTGGTTGAACTCTTAAAAAAGATAGGGAGTTATTTTATGGTGACATAAAAAAAAGTAAATTCTTCTCGATGCGTGAACCTCTTCAAGTAAATATTATATTTTTTTATGTTTTACACGTAGTACACTACTCATGTCTATTTATAATGAATACAATTATAAACAGTACGTATGTAAAAATGTGTACATCACGGAGACAATGCGCCTGGTTAGTAAATAAACGTTTGTTTACTAGCCATCAGAGACTTAACGAAGAACATCTTAATGGTAAATTTTCAGATCGAGCTTTGTTTGAACAATGATTAGTAGGGTTTACAGATGGAGATGGGAATTTTCATATTTCACAGCAAGGAACTGGTACATCAACTAAATGAGGCCTAAGTTATAAATTAACTCAATCAGGGTATAATTTAAGAATTCTTAATTATATAAAAAAAGAGTTAAAAGTAGGTTCTATAACAAGAGATGGTACCAAAGCACAATACTTTATTAGGGATAGAAAAGTTTTAGAATCCATTTTATTGCCTATTTTTGACAAATATCCTCTTCTGACGACTAAATATTTAGACTATGTAAAATTAAAAGAAGCACTAGCTATCTTAAATAACATATCTATAACTAAAGAAGAGAAAAATACAAAACTT
>NW_026695956.1:0-18335 GCF_030347475.1 Cadophora gregata
TCCTAGCAATTGTTCCTTCAAAGAAGGTTAATGATTATCTCAAATCTCTTACAAGGCGAAGCATGCAAAAAAGTTTGAGACTTTCACGTAGAAAATCTACCAATATGATAAACTAAATAAAGGTGTTTCAATTGTGTTAACACTACCTTATAACTAAAAATCGCAATATCATATTCAATAACTAGCAACAGTAAAGCTGCATAGGGTCTTCTCGTCTAACTAGAGGTAAACTGTATCTGCACAGCTATTCCAATTTCACTGAGCCAATCATTGAGACAGCTGTTGTATCGTTAAATCATTCATGCAAGACCGCATTTAACGGCCAGGGTATTCCGCTACCTTAGGACCCTTATAGGTAAGGCCGCCATTGATCGGGGTTTCCTTCGAAGCCAAGCTTATATTAGTCGACTTAGCAAATCCGTTAACCAGCCGACATCGGGCAGAAATCACACTCAATACTTTGATTTGTTATCTTACTGCAGAGTGCTTTGTTTTAATTAAACAGTCGTACAACACTATTCCATGCTTCCTATTCTTAACCTAATATTAATTAGGAGGAATGGCTCTCCTTATCCCGAAGTTACGGTAGTTAGTTTGCCGAGTTCCTTAATGATTGTTCACTCAAACGCCTTCGTATTCTCTACTAGCTTACTGGGGGTAGTCTTTAGGTACGGTTTAGATTATCTTACTATAAAAATATTGCTCATCTGTTTTAGTTTATTGCAAATATATAGTTACTGTTTTTCCAGAACCTTCTTCACTTTATTTTTCTACCTTTTGTAATTACTTACGTTAGATTATTAAAAAGAAGGTTGTTACTTTGTGACAAAGATTTACTCATCGTTTAATCCCTTTGGATTGGTAAACTTAGAGGCCGTTACTTTATTAAAACCATAAGCTTTAGGCGAGGGTATTACCCTTTTTCGTTACTCATGTCAGCATTCTCACTTGGGTTATCTTATATTTATTCTTAAAAAGAATAAGTCCTTGATTTACCCAACGTTCTGCTACCCCATTAAATATAATAATAAATTATTAATAAATATGGACAAGGTGTCGGTATATTGTTTAGATCCGTTAAATTTTCGGTGCAACTATCAGTATAAATTAAACGCAAGCGTTTATTTATTAAACCAGTGCTCTGTTACGAGATCTTCAAAAAATGGACCGCTTCTAAGCCTATTTCCTAGTCGTATTAGATAGAAACTTCCTTAATTTCACTTAACAATAATTTTGGAACCTTAACTCTTGTTCTGGGCTGTTTCCCTTTAGACATACAACCTTATCGTACTATGTCCGATTATTCAATATTCATCATTGCCCTTCCGAGTGCGAATACTCACCGATAAAATCTTCACGATTGCCCGATATATGCAAAATTACCCCCCCTTATTCTATAACCTGGCCGAAAAAGCCAATAGAATAATAAGATAGAAGTTGCCTGAGATCACAGTTCTGTACCTGCTATGATGTGCCTTGAATTACCTACTTATATAGGTTTCGCAGAAACAGATCTACCTCTTTAGTCTTGATTTTATTAAGACAAAGCTGAGGTCCTTCTCCCTAAATAGTTAAAAACTATCCATTTAACGGATAGTAATGTATTTTTTTTTTTTTATTTTTTGTGTCCAGCTGTACAATAATATATTTTCTTTACAGGTCTTCCAGTTTTAAGTGCTTTATTTACAGCAGTTCTACTTACACCTATAGCTGCAGCTGCTTCAGTTATGTTTGTATATTCTTTTACCTCTAGTGTAGTAAGATTTTTAACTGTAACAGGTACACCAACAAGCAATATTCTAGCCGCCTTCATGTTAGCACGTGTTTCATCCGAAAGTTTTATACCTTTACGTGAGTCAGATATTTTTATTTTCTCTTTATCAGTTAAGATTCTACCTGTTGCGGCTAATGATAAGTTATTTCTTGCTTCTTCACTTAATTTTCGATCCTTTTTAAAGAACTCTAAAGTTTCATCGCTATGTTTAAAACCTAACGAAGAACCTGCTTGTTGTAATATATTATACTCAGGTTTTAATAAATCTAAATAAAACTGCTCTCTTAATATAAGATCTACATCCTCACAGTACTCAAGAATATCTAAAGTAAAATTTGAATATCCATATTTCAAAAGAGCATTATGTATAGCTGTTTTATGTTCACTTAAATGTTTAAGACTATAATATTTATATAATCTCACAGAAAAATTAACTGAACTACCTATGTAGCTTTTTTTATTTACATTGTTAGTTCAACGATATACAACTGCTTTATTTTTGTTTTCTTTTAATATACGATCTTTTTCAAGATCACAATTAATATAAGTTATTATAGGCTTTACTTCAGAAGAGTTATTACCTAATACAGATGAAAAAAGGCAACATTGTTGCCCTATAAATTTTTGTATAAAGTTTATTTGAGTAGCTTTATTTTAATTATTTAAATATTAATGTCTTTACATTCAAAACTTTAGAGGTTACACTTTCGATTCTATCAATGATTTAGGGTGCTAGCCTTCCAATGGCCCGAGTACCTTTCTACTTGTACCTCGCTTGTAGCTGCTACGGGTATCTAATCATGATAACTTGTCGACTATACTCTTAACCAAATATAGTGAACTTATTAGGATCACTAATTCTAATTGAAAAGAATAAAGTATGAACATAAACCATTAAGGCTCTTATGGGACGAATAGAAATAAAAAAAAAAAATACTATACTATCCTGCATCCTTTAGGATGAGGCTTGACTATATCTTAAGCTTGCGCTAACCAACATCTAGTCGATGAACTGCACACCATTACTTTTAAATAATGGTGCTTGGCTGCGGATTACCCATTCACTTACGTGTATCAATTTCGATTTTACCATACCACGAGTCATTACCTGTGCCACAAACTGTGTTACCACGTCTGCTTGGTTGAAATTGCTTTAGGGCTTTCCCGCAATTTGATGGTTTGAGCAGAAGGTTCACTTCTACCTACTGGCCTAAATAATTGCTTATTCTATCTTCTACCAGCTATCCTAGTCAGTGTTGTCTTTCACTAACTTACCACAGTTCTTCGGATATCTTTACAACGATAACCCGTTCGGGCTTTTATAACCCTGACTGTAGTAAGATCACCAGGCTTCGGGTCTAATTTTAGATACTAATTCATTATTTCATAATTGGTTTATCTGGGCATTATTGCTCGCATCTAATATTAACTCGCTGACCCATTATGCAAAAGGTACGCTCTTACTTTTTATTTAAACTTTACTCGAGCTGCTTATAAGACTACTATTTCAAACCGTTCCTTCATAGTACTTTTACGCTATCGCTTATATATTATATTTAGCCTTAGAGGAAGGTTCCCCTTTACATTCAAACAGGTTTTGCCCATTTTACTTATTATATATCTACCATATCTTCGAATTATTCTTCTAGTCTATGACCTATATTTGAAGGCTCTTCTACTTTCATTCACACTAATTATAGAATCTCGTTTGATTTCTTTTCCTGAAGTTACTAAGATATTTCAATTCACTTCGTTTATTATTGAATTTCTCTAAGAGTTCATGTGTATTTTACTACCAGATATTTCACCGGATTAAAGAACAACTAATATTACAATTTCTTCACGCAATACACATTTTAAATTTCTTTACTCTCTTTAATATATAGCTAGGTATCCCTAATAGTCTCTTTATATACTTTCCTATGCATAAATGCATAGAAATTACTTATAGATATCTTACACATTACTAATACAACCTTATTAACCTACATTCATTAAGATATTGTATTCGGATTATTATGATTCGAACATAACAGATCCTCAACCCAAATGAGGCGCCTAACCAACCTGGCTCTAATCCGTTTTATTTATCTTTAAAAGAAGAATTCCAGAGAATATCCGATTTGAACGGATGTGATCTATTAAATCAAATAAGTTTCAAGCTTATCACTTTAAACCACTCAGTCAATTCTCTTTTATTGCCTATTATCTAATATTATTAAATAATATTAAGTAATATTCATGATTCCTCAGAGACTTGAACTCTAAACACATCCTTATCAAGAATACGCTTTACCAATTAAGCTAAGGAACCTTGATTTAATATATGAATGTAATTTGTAAATATATTGTTAAAATACGCAAAATGGATAATATAAATAAAATTTATATATCACTAAGCAAGAGCACTCAGATTTGAACTGAGAAAGTGAAGTTTGAAGCTTCAAATTTTACCATTAAACTATGCTCTTATAATTAGTAGAGATGTTATTGTTACATATTAATAACATCTTAATAAAAATACCGGAAAAGAGATGATTCGAACATCCAGGTGCATAACACAATATTTAGCAAATATCTCGCTTTACCCATAGCAACTTTTCCTATTTTTATTTTTAATTAACCCATCAAATCAGGAAAAAAAATATAAAAACTATTAGAACTTTCATATACAGCATAATATTAATATGCTGAATTATAATTATAGTATACGGCCAGCCGAATTCGAATCGACACAAATCGTTTGGAAGACGAAAGGTCTACCATTAACCTATGGCCGTTTATTTTTTTTTGTATATTTATTGTTACCAGTTTTGTCAAAACAATAATCATATTTTTTATCTGTAAACATATAAGACCTATGGGATTCGAACCCATATAACGAAGATTAAAAGACTAGTGTTTTACCGTTAAACTAAGATCTCTTTAGATTTTTAAATCTAAATTTAGGGTATTTTAAGCCTTAAGGCTTAAAATAAGATACCGTAGGTACAAAATCTAGTACAATATACACTATAATATAGCTTAGACATATAAAGAAAATAATTTATATTATTTATCTATAAATCTAATATAACATAAGCTTCTAATAAACATATAATAAAAACATTATCTTTATTACTTAGAAGAACTAGATGGAACAAAGAGGCTAATTAATACAGAATAGGTAAGATAATATATCTACGAACCCCAGTAGTAAATTGAAATAAAAAGGAATAGCCATACCACATCCACAAAATGTCAATATAAAATACTAGACTCAAGACCTAAATGATGATTTTCTGTTGAGTGGTATGCTAAAACACGTCACAAACCGACAGCAATAAAAGCTGTACCTATCATAACATGAAGCCCATGAAAACCAGTACCAAAATAAAAACATGACCCAAAAGCACCATCACTTATAGTGAAAGAAGAAACAGTATACTCTACACCTTGGAAACCTGTGAATATAACTGCTAATATAACAGTAGCAACTAAACCATATAAAGCTCCACTTCTATTACCTTGTATCAAAGAATGATGAGCATATGTCACTGTAACACCAGAAGATAATAATATAACAGTGTTAAGTAAAGGTAATTCAAATGGATTAATTGCTTCTATACCCATAGGAGGTCATTGAGCTCCTAATTCTACAGTAGGTGATAAGGCACTATGAAAAAAGGCTCAAAAAATAGCTAAGAAAAATAATGCTTCTGAAACTATAAATAAAGCCACACCCATGTTTAACCCTCTTTGTACAGCTAATGTATGGTTACCTAAATATGTACCTTCACTTATAACGTCTCTTCATCATAATGACATAGATGAAATAAGTGTTACAAAAGCTAAAGATAAAAATGTTTCTGCATTATTAAAACCGTGCATTGTTAATACACCACTAGTTGTTAATGTTAATAATGCAATACAAGTATATAAAGGTCAAGGTGACGGTGATACTAAATGAAAAGGATGAGCTTGGAAATTACTTCTTGTCAAATTAGTCATTTACATTTATTATTATAAATAATTATGTGTTTTAATATATATAAAACTTTTTTTGATTAAAAAAGAGAGATATATTAATATATGCATACCAGAGGTATATAATTTTGGCGTAATATATATTACTATATATTAAGGATTAAGGAATAGGTGACTTGAACACCTAGCCTACCGTGTGTAAAACGGTTGCTCTACCATTAAGCTAATCCCTTTATAGTTTATATTATCTTTACGGGCTAGGTCGGGTTCGAACCGACATTTGCTTTCTTGACAAAAAAGTTTCTTACCAATTAGAAGACTAACCCTTATTATACTTTAAATTATACTAATAGTATATATTAAATATAATAAAAATATTTAGGTAAGAATAAAACTAACAATTTAGTTAGTTATTAAATCCTTAAATGATTTATGATTAATTTTTTTGTTTTATTGTAATAACAATAGCACCAACCATTGCTAACAATAGTATAATAGAAGTTAATATTAATCATATACTATAACTAGTGTACATAATATTTCCTATACTAGAGATATGGCTAGTTTCGGCTAAATTACCATCTCATATTTTACTAGTAACAAATGAAATTTCACCGTTGTCTAATTCAGTACCATTTAATTTAAAGAATTTATTTAAACTATCACTATAATTATGAGATCAAATATCATTTATAGTATTGTTTAAATAAACAGTATAACTATTAAAAGTAGCAACACTATAAGGCAATATTTGATATAAAAGATAGTTGAAAACTATAGTAATAAAAATAGCTAAAGGTATGCTATTACTAGTATTACTTAATAGTTCACTTATTCTAACATTAATTAACATTAAAATAAATAAAAATAAAATTGACACTGCTCCGACGTATACTAATAAGTAAGAAAGACCAATAAAATTTAAACCTAATACCATTAGGTAACTAGCTATACTTAAAAATAAACCTATTAAAAATAATACAGAAACAATAGGATTTTTACTAATAATAACTAATATTCCACATAATATAGCTGCTATAGATATAATATCTAATATTTCTGATCTATAACCATTAGTGAAAGTTTCATTTAAAATATATAGACTATTCATGAATAAAAAAAGGAATAAAAAAACCTCTATATTTAATTAAAGTTTAATTAAAGTAATTTAACTACCATTATTAAAAATATTTTTAACGAAAGAGGAAAGAGTAGTTAAATAAGAATATAGACGTGTATAAGACTTGAACTTATATACTTGTGGCCGAAACACAAAACTTTACCATTAAGTCAACACGCCATACGTATTCTTAGTGCCTAGCCCCTAAGATGAATTGAACATCTATCGGAATATTAACAGTATTCCGCTCTACCATTGAGCTATAAAGGCCTAAGATAATTAGGAAGAAAAGGACTCGAACCTTCGACAGCTTATTGCTATTGAGTTTACAGCTCAACCCGTCATACCAACAAACGGAACCTTCCTTAGTATAATATAAGTACTTATAACCCAAAGGAGCTGGTTTATAAGTATATATTATACAGTATATATAAAATATATGCATTGTTAACATTAATCAATCCCGTGCAATTTCCACTACACGAACCGTATTTCGACTTAACACCAATCAAAGTCACGCATACGAAAATCTCCCATAAAAATAACTAGAACTAATTTACTAGAGTAAAAATAAATGGAAGACCAAACTTATTGCACACACTTCTTTCGGCGCCTGACGAGTAGTTAGTACCTATCTGAGAAAAAATTCACCGTGACGTGGTGATTCACGATTACTAGTAATTCCTTATTCATGCAGTCGAATTTCAGACTACAATCCTTGTTATATCCTACTTTATTAGATTAGCTCCAATTCACATTATCGCATCATTTTGTATAGGAATATGTGGCACGTCTATCGCCCACAACATTAAGGCCATGATGACTTGTCTTGGTCCCTGTTATCATATCCGATATGATGGTGAACTGCTTTATTTAGATTAAATCGCAAATAAAGCAAGGGTTTCCGTTAATTTAATGGAATTAACCAATATCTCACGACATTAACTGAAGACAGCCGTGCAACGCTTGTAATATATTCTATATTTCTTATTATAATATAAGACTTCCTTAATATAATATTCAAGTTGTGGTAAGGTTTTTCGCGTAACTACGAATTAAATAACATACTTCACTACTGGTTTCAGAAACGGTCTAATGATTTCAGTTCCTGCGTTGCCACATTACTCTTGAGGTGAAATGCTTACACTTTCATTTATAGACTAAATAATTTTATCTAACCTATGGCATTCATCATTATCTGCTTGGACTACTAGGGTATCTAATCCTGTTCGCGACCCAAGCCTTCGTCCCTCAACGTCAGTTATTAGATAAAAGGTTGCTTTCGCCTTTACCAGTCCTCATGGTATTAAAAAATTTCAACTCTACTCCACAAATACTCACCTTCTCATATATAACTCTAGTATAACCGTTTCCTATTAAAGACTAATTATACCGTCTAGGTACCCTTTAAACCTACTAAAGATGAATAACACTAGTCTTCTACGTATTACCGCGACTGCTGGCACGTAATTTGGTCAAGACATATAGACAGGAAATTGTCATAATCAGTATCCTATCTAGAACTTTATTCGATAAAATCGATATTACTTTGTCCACTGAAGTATTACTTCCTCGCGCCTTGCGGTGAGTGGTAAATTAATTGATCCCACAACGGCAGCAAAAAAAGATCAAAATGAATAATCTTTTATATACAAAATCAGAAGTTTTGTATATAATTAATTAAACAGCCAAAATAACTAGCGGAAGCTATTCATTCCCCCAAGTTGCTGGTTCAGCCGTTAGGCTATTGACCAAGATTCCCCACTGCTGTACTATACGTATTGGGGTTTTTTCAGACCCAATGTGATCGATCGACCTCTCAGCCTCGACTACGGAATTTTAAGCTAGTTAAACCATTACTTTAACTACTACCTATCCGAAACACTTATTGTCCTCTTAAAGCGGAAGTTTAGTTCCTTTCATTGCGATTATAAGGTATTTATAAACCTTACTTTAAGGCAGCCAAAATGTTATATACTCACCTGTACACCACTTCTAATGAAATAGATGATAAAAAATCATTAATTAGATTAGACGTTCGATTAGCATGTGTCAAGCACTTGGACAGCGTTCATTCAGAGCCATCATCAAACTCAATTTATAGGTATAGAAAATATAAACTTTTACTAATTTAAGAAGTACATTACTATACCATTACTAATACATCTTAACTTAATTAATAAAAAAAAATTTTTTTTTTATTAAGATATTTTTTTTGTTTTTGGATAATTTTAAGCCGGATCCTGTTATAGTTATTAGTCTATAATAAGGCCTAATGTCAAGCTTGCGTTCTCATTAATATTCTTTTACTGTATATATTTTTTTTTGATATGTTGATTTTTTTTTTATTGTTGTTATTTTATATCGTTGTTTTTTATTATTTGTTTTACATACATTTACCTATAGTTTTTTGAACTATAGAAAGATATTAAATATTTTCTATTTAACACTCAAGTTTTTACCCAACACTCATTTTTAGGTGTTGACATTCAATAAGCACCGGACTTTCCTATACTATACTAAATATAGCACTTGTACTATTAGTATCACAAAAACATACTTTATTATTTATACAGTTTAGCACAGTAAAAGGTATAAAAAAAATTTATATATTTACTATAGATTAATGTAAATCTAAAGCATCTTTAATATAACTACTAGTTAAAACTACAAATACTTGAGCTTGTATAAAGGCAATACCTAATTCTAAACCTGAAAAGGCTATTATAAATGCTAAAGGTATTAAACCTAAAAAGAAGAAAATAAATCCAGAAGTCATAATGTTATATGTAAATCCTGCTAAAATGTTTAATAACATATGACCACTTAATATGTTGGCACCCAATCTAAGACCTAAAGAAACATTTCTAGATAAGTATGATATAAACTCTATTAATACTAATAGAGGTAATAATGCTAAAGGACAACCTGCAGGCACTAATAAAGAAAAAAATTCTAAACCGTGTTTTTGGAAACCTAATATAGTTGCACCTAACACTACAGTAAAACTAAGAGCAAAAGTAAATATGAAATGACTTGTTGAGGCAAAACTGTAGGGTACCATACCAATTAAATTATTTACTAATATAAATATAAATAAAGTATAGATAAAAGGGAAATATATTTGTCCTTTAGTAGGGTTTATTTGGTTTGTTACTATACTATGTATAGTGGCATAAATGGTTTCTTGACTTATTGATCAACTATTACTTACAACTTTATTATAATTAGTAGCTAAAACATTCAATGTTAATACAAAGAAAGCACCTATTGTTAAATATAATCCTATATTAGTTAATGATATATGTAAATTACCGAATATAGGGGCATCTAAACTTAATAAGTTCCTAATTTCAAACTGATCTAAGGGACTTGTGATTGTTGTATAAGCTAAATTAGACATTTGCTAGTTTACTTTTTTATTTTTATTGATATATTCTAACTTAATCCTTTTTATAGACTAAAACTTTAATTGCGAATAACTTTAAACCTATATTATAACCTTTTTATATATGCTTAAATTTTTAATTACGAGGTACTTTGAATCTATATGTTAAACGTTATATTTGTTTATAAACCTATAAGGGTTAAATATGACGTTTAACATAACAGAAAAGAGAGAAATTATAATAAATATTATAATTTACTTATAAATATTCTAGTAATAAATAATCGTACAAATCTTGGTAATATAAATTTAGAAAATACGTATATCATAATTACAAGTAATATAAAAGCAAATGTTACCTGATTTATAAAATAGAATGGAACTAATTGTGGCATATTATATTTTTTATATTTTTCAATGTTATAGTTATCTATTTTTACATTATTATATAATTAAATATAAAGATTATTCTGACACATGTAAATTTTCCTTTACATATATTACTATATATAAAAGATTAAGGAATAGGTGACTTGAACACCTAGCCTACCGTGTGTAAAACGGTTGCTCTACCATTAAGCTAATCCCTTTATAGTTTATATTATTTTAATAGTAATAAATATCTATATTTGAAAAATATAAACCTAGCATATTATGTGGGTTTTTACAGCTACTTATAGTTTTTATTTAACATTAATGTTAAAGATTTTTTTATATAATCTTCAGATTTAACTATTGTATATTAAAGATGAAACGGAGTAATGTAAACCGTCTAAAATTGGAGCAGGATATACACCCAATACAACTGTAAATATCACTAATGTAAGTAATATAAAAAATTCACGTTTATTAACATCACTTATGTTAGCTTCGAAAAATTTACTGAAAGATCCTCCAAAAGCTATTCTGTTAAACATATATATAGTATATGCAGCAGAAAACACTATAGATGAACTAGCAAATACACCTAGTAAAGGTAATCTTTCAAATACACCATAAAGAGACATAAATTCACCTACAAAATTTAAAGTAAGAGGAACTCCACAATTACCTAAAGATAAAATGAAGAATAAGATAGAAAATAATGGCATTATCTGAGCAATACCTCTGTAGAAACTAATTAACCTAGTTCCAGATCTATCATATAATACACCTCCAGCACAAATAAATAAACCACTAGAAACAAAACCGTGTGCTAAACCTAAAGCTATACCACCTTCTATACCTTGTATAGTATTACTAAATACACCGATAAGGTAAACAGCTGCGTGTGATACAGAACTATAAGCTATAAGTTCTTTGATATCTATTGTTCTTAAAGTACTAAAACTAGCATATATAATAGTAATAACACCGATAAGATATATAATATATGTATAATCTAAAGAAGCTTTAGGTAATAAAGGTAATATTAATCTGAAAATACCATATAAACTTAGCTTAAGCACAATAGCAGCTAATATTATACTACCACTTAGGGGTGACTCTACATGAGCTTTTAATAATCAAGTATTTAAGAATATCGTAGGTGTTTTTACAGCGAATGCTATAAATATACCATAAAATAAAAATAATTGTGTTGAATAATTAAAATTAGTTTTGTATAAAGCATCAAAATCTGTTGTACCCATTATAGAAGACATAGCTAATATAGATAATAATAAGAATAATGAACCAAATAAAGTGTATAAAAATAGATAAAAACTAGCCCTTACTTTATTACTTGATCCAAATAAACCTATTAGTATAAATAACGGTGGTAATATACTTTCGAAAAAAATATAAAATAATAATATATCTAATACTAAAAATACAGCTAACAATAATGATTCTAACAATAAAATTATTATTACAAATGATCTCACATTTTCATTTATAGAATTCCAATTACTTAATAATGCAATTGGTGTGATAATAGTTGTCAACAGAACAAAATATATAGACAAACCATCTAAGCCTAAATAAAAATCAAAAGAACTAATTTCATGATATTCTTGTACAAACTGGAACTGGTTACTACTGAAGTCAAACAGTATAAATATAATTAATGATACTATAAGGTTTACGATAGAAGTACTTAAGGCTATTGTTTTAATACGATTAATGTTTAAAAAAGACAATTCGTAAGACATACCTGTGGATATAGTAAATACACCCAGTATAGGAATTAATAATAAAAGTGTAAGTAACATAATTTATAAAAAAAAAAAAACACAAATTTCCCTCAGGATTAAATATTAAATTTAATCTTTACTAATACCATATATAACTATAAGGTAAACCGCGCTAAAATAAAATTTTAAATATATTATACCTATTAAAAGTTTTTATTGATTTTATTAATTTAATTAAAACATAAAGTTAATGAAATTTTTTTACAATAAAGAAATATTACTGGGTATTATTTCAAAGCTATATAGTATACAGGGTACAAGTATAACAAAGGCAATAACAATAGGTAACAATATAGTTCAACAAAAAGACATTAATTGATCAAATCGTATTCTAGGAAATGAGGCTCTAGCTCATATGAAAATAAAAATCATAGTACATGATTTTACACCTAAAGTTAAACCATATAATAATCCTTCTATTAAAGGACCAGAGAATAAGCTTTCATTATGTAAATTATTTATATAATATTCAAAATTTATATATTGCATTAATGTAAACAAAGGTAAATAATCATAAAGATAACCACCTAAGAATAATATACTAGTTAATATACAAATTAAAACAATACTACCATATTCAGCTAAGAAAAAGAATACGAATACAACAGCAGCGTGTTCTGTCATAAATCCACTAACAAGTTCTGATTCTGCTTCGGCTAAATCAAAGGGTGCTCTGTTAGTTTCCGCTATAGATCCTATGAAGAATATTATAAAAACAGGAAATAGAGGTATTATAAATCATATAGCTCTTTGAGCTTCAATATTAACAGTAAGATTTAGACTACCTGTTAACATAACAACAAGTAATATAGCTGAACTTAATATTAATTCATAGCTAATTAATTGTGCGGTACTTCTAAGTGAACCTAAAAAAGCATACTTACTGTTAGCACTTCAACCTGCTAGTAATATACCATACGTCGATAGAGAAGAAACAGCTAACATATAAAGTATACCTAAATTGAAATCACTTAAGGATAAACCAGGCCCATAGGGTACAACTAAATAACCTAATAATGAAAATATTAAAGTTATAACAGGACCAAGAAAAAATAAACCTAAATTAGCTTGTGTAGGTGAAACATACTCTTTTAGTAGCAGTTTTAAGGCATCAGCAAATGCTTGTAATAAACCATAGTACCCTACTATATTAGGACCTAATCTTCTTTGCATACTAGCCATAGTTTTTCTTTCGGCTACGGTTACATAAGCTACAGTTAATAAGACAGGCACAGTTACTAGTAATACTTCTAGAACGGAAATTAAAGTTGGTATATATAACATTGATTAATCATTTTTTTTTCTTTTTTATATTTAATCTATATAAAATAATTAATAAATTATTTTATTAGATTAAACCATAAGGTTAAAAATAAATTTTTCACTAAGTATAAAGAATATTTATATTAATAAATATATTTATACTTTACTACAATTTATCTATTATTATTTAATATTTTATGTATAACTATTCTTATCTAAGACTTGAACTTAGATCAAGATATTAGAAGTATCCTGCTCTACCATTGAGCTAATAAGAGATAAAATAATTTATATATATAAATATAGTAAATAATCTAAGTAAATATTTTACGCATATGTAAGCTAAAACACATGTAAATGTAAAAATATGAATTTAAAGCAGGTTTAAATAAGTATTATAAGGGATATGGAGGAATCAAACCCCATATTTAAGATCTGCAATCAAAACGTAGAACCATCTACTGCATATCCCTGATGTATAAATTATATATAAGTTGCTATCCTTAACTATGTATATAAGATATACACCAACAAACCTAAATTTTTGTACAAACTAACCAAGATAAATATTTAAAGTTATTTATAAAACATCAAACTAATTATTATTATTATTATTATTCATTTGAGCTTCTAGAAATTGTATTCTAGAATTAAGCAGAGTAGCTTTGGCTTCTGACCTTACTTTATCTCTGTTGAAACGTTCTAGGTCACTCTCTATTTGATTCTTTAGATTAAATTCGTACTCCGTCGTAGGTATTGTAGGTATTTTTATATAAACACTTTGTGCGTAAGCCATTTTTCTGTCTAAAATTCGTATAAACTTTAAATATAAATTTTTATGTTCTACGGCTGTTTTTAGATCCATTCTCTTAAATTGGTTAAGTATATGTGAATTATAATCAATATGTTTACATATTTCATCCTGTATAGGTACTTCACCACCAGGAACGTTAAACCCAGGCGGAACAATAGTTTTATTAGGTGTGTATACAGAAATAGGAAATACCATAGATCCTATATCACTTCTAAAGATTCCAGAACTTCCACCCCTATTTCTATCGTAATTGGGATGTAATTCTCTATCTACACCTTTACCTTTATCAGGCTTTAGACCTGAACCCGAATCTGAGTCAACTTCCATAGCATTGTATAACTTAGGTTTAATAACTTCGACAGAAGATCTCTCACCTAAATCCATAGTATCCATGCCAAATAAAAACTGTTTTAAGTTGAAATTAATACCTTTTATACCTAAATATTCCGACAATAAACCTATTATACCTGTGTTAAAGGTTCAACCTAATAATCCTATAGCTATATTGTTGAAAAAATCACAATATTCTATATGAAAACTACCCGAAATTAAATATTTAATCGCCGCTATAAATGTAACAGTTAAAATAGCTCCACAAAATTTTGCTAATGTAAAAGTTGCCGTTGTATTTTGTACCATTAGATATAATTTTGTTTTCATCTTTTTTTAAGTGTAATGGTCTAATAATGTATTTTTTACTATTTTCGAAATTACATTACTCAACCATTACTAATACAACTTAATTTTACTATTTTCGAATGTACATTACTCGACCATTACTAATAAGGTTTCGTTTTGCTACCTCATAAAAATTGTAATAAGCAACTTTATAATAAAATTCTTATCTAAGACTTGAACTTAGATCAAGATATTAGGAATATCCTGCTTTACCATTAAGCTAATAAGAGTTTATGTTATATTTAATAACATGAATATAATATACGAATTCATATAAATTGTATAATATAATATTATTATGATTGCACTTAAGCAACATATAATAATAAAAAAGCCATCATTAAAGCGAATAAACCAGTGGCTTCTGCAAATGCAAAACCTAATATAGCGTAAGAAAACAATTGACCTCTTAAAGAAGGATTTCTAGCAACACCTAATATTAATGCACCGAAAACTACACCAATACCTACACCGGCACCTATAAGGCCTGTGGTTGCTAAACCTGTTCCAATAATTTTTGCTGCTTGTATCACCTTTTATGTTTTTTTTTTATAGAGAAAATATCTATAAGTTTAAGTTGCTTGTTAAAAATATAATATAAAATTTGAAGCATATATAGTTTCTATTATATCCATGTTAATAGAATTTAATTTAAATATCTTAAATAAAAATTTTTGTTATAATAGTTTTTTGTTTTGCTTCGTAAAAAGCAAACGATGCCCTAAAATATAGGAATACGAAGGGATCGAACCTCTGGTTTAAGATCTAAGATCAAAAGGTAAAACCATTTACCGCATATACCTATTGTATATATTATATAGACTAATACGGAATTAATCAACATAATATATACATCCAGAAACATTAGACTTTATAAGCTAATCTAAAAATAATAGCGAATAAAATTAAATAAAACAAACAATAAAATTTTGTATAGGTTAGATCTGGGTGGTTAAATAAAAGATGTCTTTATACGCACATGTTTAATAATTAAAAACTAGAATTATATCATTATTTATACTAAGATTTAAAATTATCCATGTAGTAATCACGCTAATAATATAACCAAAAAGACTCATTAAATTTCATCTTGTAAAAGCATAATACACCATAATCAAAGGGGTTCCCTCTAGCATTATTTAATTATTACTTTTATTAATAATCAAAGTATTTTGTTAAAATAAAAACTTTATAAACCTATACCACTATTTACTATCATTGTTAATTTGTTCGAAAACAATATTAACAACAGCTGAGATAACATTTACGATATGATCTACATCCTTTTTCCTTATTATATATGAAGGAGCAATAATAATATGGTCTCCACGTACACCATCGACAGTACCTGTACCAGGATAAACTGTCATGTTGAATTTGGATGATATTGCCAAATCTAATATTTTGTTCGCAATGTTAAATCTACGTTCGAAAGGCTCTTTGGTTTTTTTATCTTTAACAAATTCTAGACCCCAGAAAAGACCCCGACCCCTAATGTCTCCTACATTAGGATGGTCAGCCAGCGCAGCTTTTAATCGGCTTTCTAAATAAGCACCCTGTTTATTAATATTGTCCAGTAAATTTTTTTCCTTGATGATTCGTAAAACCTCAAGAGCAGCTGCAGCTTGTATAGGCATACCTTGGTATGTTTGTCCATGTATAAACTGTCCACTACCCTTAATTAGCACCTTGATAATTTTTTCATTTACCATTAAAGCAGCTATCGGTTGATACCCTGCACCAAGTCCTTTACCCATCGTTTGAATGTCAGGTACAATACCCTCTGCTTGCCATGCATGCAGAGTGCCAGTACGACCCATTCCACACATAACTTCATCAAGTATAAAAAGAGCCCCATGTTTATGACAAACTTCTCGCATTGCTTCAAGATAACCTGGAACATAGGGTACACACCCTAGAGCGGCACCCACTATTGGCTCGGCTATGAATCCGATGACAGTATGCGGACCTAACTCTATAAATTTTGCCTCTAGTTCCTCAGCTTTTCTCACTACGAAAGCTGCATCAGATTCACCTTTTAACCGCTGTCTATAAGGATTACACGAAGAAATATGGTGAACATTTCTCATAAGTAATGGTATGTAAGGTGCTCTACGATCAACATGTCCTGATATACCCAAAGCTCCAATAGTATTACCGTGGTATGAACCCCTACGAGCTATGAAATTGAAACGGCTAGTTTTATTGTCTTGATCATAAAAGTATTGGCGAGCCAGCTTGATAGCAGCCTCCATTGCCTCAGAACCTGATCCAGTCAAATAGACTTTGCTCATTTTTCCACCAGTACTCTTGATAAGTTCGTAGCACAAAGCTTCGACAACTCCACTAGATCAAAACGTAGAAGCCAGATAGGGTACTCCTGTTTTTATTTGTTTAGTTATTGCAAGAATGACTTTATGATTATTGTAACCTAGACAAGAAACAGCCGCACCCGAACTTGCGTCAAAGATCTTACGACCTTTATGTGTAAAAAGAAAATTGCCTTTACCACCTATAATAACAGGATACGCTTTTACAAGATGACGACCTAAATAAAAGAGCTTTCTTGCGTTGATTTAGGTGACAGAGAACTTTGTAAAGGTAAACTCACAAATGCGTGAGGTTTCGGTGGACTACTTAAGGCTCATTCTAAACTATTGTAACTTCTATTTAATAATGTTTGTAGACTATCACTATAGAATTGTGGAGTTAATCAAGGGTATCTGCTTGCGGCTTTACCTTCAACTAACTGAACATAAACTATATATAAGAATAATCATGTAGCGACAACACTAATGATACTTCCAAAACTACTGATTAAATTTCACCCTGCAAAAGCATCAGGGTAATCACTAATTCTTCTAGGCATTCCCTGTAATCCTAAGAAATGTTGAGGGAAGAATGTTACATTAACCCCTATGAAAAGTAATCAGAAATGTACTTTACCTAACATTCTATTATAATCTAAACCTAACATTTTAGGTATTCAGAAATATCATGCACTAAATAGAGCAAAAACAGCACCCATACTTAAAACGTAGTGGAAATGAGCAACAACGTAGTAAGTATCGTGGAATGCAATATCAAGAGAAGCGTTAGCTAAAACAACTCCACTTACGAATAATATATATTAACTTATAATCTTATATAACTAAAAA
>NW_026695957.1:0-18325 GCF_030347475.1 Cadophora gregata
TAAATTATCAGCTTAAATTTGTTGTTACTTTTTTTTTTATTATATACCCCTAAACCGGGGAATGCCGTTTTAAAGTGTAAACTTTCTAATTATTACTTCACTATATGCATAGAATCTCTCGAAAATGGAATTAATTTTCCTATTAACAGATACATGGACACCTAATTGGAGTTTATAAACTCATAAAGTTGTACAAATAACTGAATTAGTCGTAACACTCATGTATACATGGGAAGAATGTGCAGGAAACCAAAATAATATTAATTATGAGTAGGATCCTCAGAGACTATACGTGAAGCCCCTTATTATGTTTAATAAGGGTGAAGACATAGTCCGTGGTGGTAGGAAACTACTATTGTAAATGATTCCCTCGACTTAATAATATAAGTTTCTGATTATTACCACCTAGTTTATTATTATTTATATTTGCTAGTGGTATAGAAAATGGAGTAGGTACTGGTTGAACTCTTAAAAAAGATAGGGAGTTATTTTATGGTGACATAAAAAAAAGTAAATTCTTCTCGATGCGTGAACCTCTTCAAGTAAATATTATATTTTTTTATGTTTTACACGTAGTACACTACTCATGTCTATTTATAATGAATACAATTATAAACAGTACGTATGTAAAAATGTGTACATCACGGAGACAATGCGCCTGGTTAGTAAATAAACGTTTGTTTACTAGCCATCAGAGACTTAACGAAGAACATCTTAATGGTAAATTTTCAGATCGAGCTTTGTTTGAACAATGATTAGTAGGGTTTACAGATGGAGATGGGAATTTTCATATTTCACAGCAAGGAACTGGTACATCAACTAAATGAGGCCTAAGTTATAAATTAACTCAATCAGGGTATAATTTAAGAATTCTTAATTATATAAAAAAAGAGTTAAAAGTAGGTTCTATAACAAGAGATGGTACCAAAGCACAATACTTTATTAGGGATAGAAAAGTTTTAGAATCCATTTTATTGCCTATTTTTGACAAATATCCTCTTCTGACGACTAAATATTTAGACTATGTAAAATTAAAAGAAGCACTAGCTATCTTAAATAACATATCTATAACTAAAGAAGAGAAAAATACAAAACTTTTAGCTATTAAAAATGCTAAACCTGATAAAGATTATTTATCTCCTGCTTGAACTAATGCAAAATTACCTTTGACGAACGTAGATTCAATGAATAACGTGATGACTAAAAGTTGACTCGTGGGGTTTATAGAAGCAGAAGGTAGTTTTTATCTAGTTAATAAAACTTCCACTAGAATAGTACATGGATTTGGTTTAACACAAAAGTTGGATAAAATAGTATTAGAAGGTATAGGTATTATGTTACATATCAAAACCGCGGTTAGATATAAAGAATTACATAACTATTATATATTAGATACTACTAACTCCAGAGCAATTGAGAATATAATAGATTTTTTTAAAAATACAATGAAAGGTGTAAAATCTTTAGAATATAGAATATGAGCTAGATCATATAATAAAGATAAAGGTAATTTTATTAAGTTGTCTAAAATAAGAAACATTATAAGAAAGTTGCGAAAAAGCAGTCATAATTACTAAGCTCTAATTCCATTAAGATGAAGGTATAGTCCGAACATTATAGAGATATAATGCGTATAACGATAGTTTTAGTATAGGTTAATATCTTTATTAATTTAAAGCATAAGAACTCTAAAATGAGGTTATCAACAAAATTGTTACCCTCCATTAAGTGGAGTACAAAGTCATAGTGGACCTAGTGTCGATTTAGCTATATTTGGATTACATCTATCTGGTGTAAGTAGTTTATTAGGAGCTGTAAACTTCATTACTACTATACTAAATATGAGAAGTCCAGGTATCAGGTTACATAAATTAGCTTTATTTGGATGAGCTGTTGTTGTTACAGCAGTATTATTATTATTATCTTTACCTGTTTTAGCCGGTAAACTAATCCTGCCGGCTCTAAATTTGGCTGTATTCTGGGAACCGTTATATACATATATATCGCAATCAGCTGGTAATCTATTAAGTTTGAATTTTTTAGAGAACCTCAGAGGCCACACGCCAAAATATTTTGGTTGTAGTCCATATTTTTCCTGCTATGGGTACCTAGCACCCTTTTCTTTATTTACAACTCTTAGATCTATTCATACCAACAACTATAGCAAAAATTTAAATAAAAATCTATTTAGTTATTATCTCACCGGGCTTATTGAAGGTAATGGTACAATAATTACACCAAAAGAATTAAGAAATAGTAAAGGTAAGTTAAATTACCCTGCTATACAAATAGTTTTTCATTTAAAAGATTTACCTTTAGCTTTGCTTATTCAAAAAGAATTAGGCCTAGGTTCATTATCTAGAAAAAAAGGGGTAGACGCTTATATATTAACTATAAATAGTTCTAAAGGTATATTGTTAGTAATTTCATTAATAAATGGAAAAATGAGAACACCTAAATTATATAGTCTTAATGCCTTAATAGATTTTTTTAATGAAACTAAACAAACAAATATTGAAAAATATTCTGTATCTATAGAACCTTTAAATACCAATCCGTGGCTATCTGGGTTTATAGAAGCAGACGGTTCTTTCCAAGTAAGAACTACTCTTTCAGGAAAATATCCTAAACTTGAATGTAAATTAGAAATATCTCAAAGACGACAAGATCACAAAGGATGTAATAATCTAAATTATTTAACTTATATCGCGGAGTTTTTAGAAACGGAAGTAAAAGAAATAAGATCGGATAAACCAAAACCTCAGTATAGAGTTAGAACTACGAACCTTAAAGGGAATATTAAGGCTAAAAGTTATCTTTTACAATTTCCTCTATTTGGAACTAAACATTTAGATTCCTTGGATTGAATGGAAGTGGTTAACATATTTGATAGAAAAGAGCATAAGACAGATAAAGGTAAGGAAAAAATTGTAAAGATCAAATCAGCTATGAATAATTTCAGAACTGATTTTACTTGAGATCACTTGCAAGACTTCTACAACGTAAAAATATAAGATATGGTCCAATCAAACATGAAAATGTTTGCGTACTTACACTAAGTTTTAATAACTTTTTAAGCTTAAAGTCTTGTGCTTTGCATGTCTTGCACCACAGAAAAACTTTAAACTATGGGATTTCATCCAGTAAGTCTACAATTTAATGGCGATTACTATGCTTTTAACAGATAGAAATTTTAATACATCATTCTTCGAAGCAGCAGGAGGTGGTGACCCTATTTTATACCAGCATCTTTTCTGATTTTTCGGTCAACAATGGCCCGTAGATAAAGTAATTTATTTAATGACATGGACTATATGCTGGAACTCCTATTACTCATTAATGAGTACTTTATTAATAAGTGGTGTATTATTAACATATTGTTTTAAACATCCCTATAAAGTGAAAACCTTATTATTGTCGGACAATCAGCAGGTAACAAAAGGATTTAATTTCCAAGTAGGAACCTCAGAGACTACACGTCCATTATCCTCTATAGTTAAACCTGGTTTACAGGATAAATCCGGACCCCTAAGTGACAAAGCATGAAATGAATGGTTAGCTGGTCTTATAGACGGAGATGGTTCTCTTCTATTAAGTAAAGCAGGCTATCCTAGTTGTGAAATCACTATGGGTTTATCGGATGAACATGCTTTAGCTATCATTAAACAAAAACTGGGTGGATCCATAAAATTAAGATCTGGTGTAAAAGCCCTTAGATATAGACTACATAATAAAAAGGGCATGGTAGATCTTATTCATAGAATAAACGGTAATATTAGACAAACGTCAAGAATTAAACAGTTAGAATCTATTTGTTTAAACTTAGATATAAAAATCAAATATGCTGATTCAATTACTATTGATAATGGCTGATTTTCAGGGTTTTTTGATGCAGATGGTACGATTACTTATTCTATTAAAAATAGTATACCTCAACTAACTATATCTGTAACTAATAAATTATTAGTCGACGTTATTCCTTTTAAAGATATTTTAGGTGGTAATATTTATTTTGATAAAAGTCAAAATGGTTATTATAAATGATCTATACAAGGACGAAACGACATCGAAGCATTTAAGTCTTATATCTTTAAGTATCCATCTTTTTCAAATAAAAAACAAAGGTTATTTTTAATTGATAAATATTTTGAGCTAAAAGACCTTAAGGCTTATTCTGCTTCACCTGAAAGTATGTTAGGTAAAGCGTGAACCAAGTTTAATAATAAGTGAAACAACAGAGGATAAAGATAGAGTCCCATTAAAGATATATTTATCTTTAATCGCATCCAGAGGTTTACATTTTAATTATACCAGGATTCGGTATAATAAGTACTACAATATCTGCTAGCTCTAACAAGAGTGTGTTCGGATATTTAGGAATTTAATAAGCCTTAAGCAAGTTTAGCATAGTTCGACAGTGTCAAACTCCGGGGAAGCCCTAAAGCTCTAGTAACCAAAGTTGTATTGGAAACGATATGACCGGCCTGATTAATGACTCAGGGTATGGTAATATCATTAGAGATAGACGAAAGAAAAATGGGTGATCGCGGATCTAAATCAGGCATTAAAGTGAATATATATGTCTGTAAAAGAGCAACGAGTAGACGGCACTGAATATATGTTTTTATATTTAAGGTGTACTCTAGTAGCCTCGAAAGGGGGTTTACATCTGAAAAGTTAAAATTGTATTTTTTTTATATAAGAAAGTAAGATGTAATTAAATTTATACGTTAGCTTAGCCTCTATTTAGCATATACAAAACGTTAAATTACTAATATTAGTATACAAACCTAATACTTTTAGTCTAAATTATATTTTTCTTATTTTTTCTTTTTTATTTTTTCTTAGCTGTCTTGTACTATTTACACATATTTGCCTTATTCACAACTTTCGCGTTGCAAATATAATAAGTAGAGAAAATTGAATAAATAGTCTGATCCATTTTGAAAAAAATGGCGGTTAAAAGTATAATATATTGCTTTTAACTTAACACAATATGAAACTAGTTTCAAAGAACAAAATCTTGGATAATTGAAAAAGCTACGCTAGGGATAAACAAGTTATTGTCCCATAATATTTATGATATTTATAGTAAATATTATATTAATTGGGTTAATTTCAAGAAAGACTTAAAATAAGTTAACTTGAAGCGAATTTTACTTCAAATAGTAAAAACGTTCAACGACTATAAGGTTTGTTTGGTTAAATAATACCATAATACCTTAATAAGAATCCAACAATTTTCTCTTTCTTTATAATATTTTAAAGTTAGGTTGTTTTAAATTTGTAATTTAAAAATAATTTAACAAATTAATAATTAATATAAATTATATTAATGAAATAGACTTAATCCTAGATTAAAGGTTAAGCAAAATTAGATATAAAATGAAATAGCATGGACAAAAAATTATTTAGAAAAGAACTAGATAAATTGCTGGAAAAAGGTGATTCTTTTAATAATTCATCACAAAAGTATGCAAAAATGTTAGAGGATAAAAATAAATTTAATAACTTAAAAAAAATAGAGTCAGATAAATTAGAAAAATTTTATTATAAATACTCACATTATATAGATGATAAAAAGTCTGAAGAAGTAATTAAAATATTTGATAATAGTGAAAAATTTGAGCTCCTATTAATGGAAAAGTTTAATAAATTGAACATAACCACACTTGAAGAATATCAAAAGGCATTGAAAATAGCCAATTTAACGTTCAGTAATAAGATTAAAACTTTTAATACTATATATGACTTAATAAATAAAGGTTTAAATATAAAAGTTTCAAATGGTACTATAGATCCTCTAGAAGCTAAATTATTTAAAATAGAATTGGATAAAAGAAATATTGAAAGGGATACTTTTTTAAATTTAAAAGAATCTCGGTTCAAAGAATTTTCTAATTTAAATTTTGAAAGTAATGTATCTGAATTACCTAAACCTTTAAATAAAGAGATTATTTCTCCTGCAAAAAGTGTTAGTTCTCCGGATATAAATACTGTAGAAACATCTAACGCTAATAAAGAAGTAAGTGAAGAAGTCTATGAAATAGCTAAAGAAATATTAAGTATGTTTTTATAATCTTTTGTAGTTTATACATATTGTTATGTAGGCTGAAGACGGAAGACGGGTATATGCTATGATGTCAATTGGTGTATTAGGTTTTGTTGTTTGAAGTCATCACATAGAAAAATGAATATTGGTCGTTCATTAATGTGTGTAAGAGGAGCCAAACTCCGGGGAAGCCCTAAAGCTCTAGTAACCAAAGTTGTATTGGAAACGATATGACCGGCCTGATTAATGACTCAGGGTATGGTAATATCATTAGGGATAGACGAAAGAAAAATGGGTGATCGCGGATCTAAATCAGGCATTAAAGTGAATATATATGTCTGTAAAAGAGCAACGAGTAGATGGTTCTCCAGTTTTTAATTTAAGTTAATATTATACGTAGTACTAGTTTTCAACTTATACTATTAACCTTACTCTTTAAGGTAAAATAAGGAGTTTATTAACTGTAAGGTGTACTCTAGTCACCGGGAAACCGGCTTTAGGGCGAAATAACACTTAAGTAACCCTAAATTAAAGATACTGCATTAGCCTGTCTGTAAAGTTAAAAAGTTTTTGTCTTATAAAAAAAAATATAAACCCGAAGTAATTATCCTAACACGTAGAGCAGGAACAATCTAATTATATATCATAATAAAAAAAAAGCTTTTTAATAAAAGATATTCTGTAGTTGCTCCTTATTGATTAGGGGATACAGATCGGTACTCAACCTTCAGGCGAAAGGGTATAGGAGTAGATTACGACTTTTTTCTTTTTAATAGGACTAATATGTAGACGGTATACTGTAGGTTTAGATGTAGATACTAGAGCTTATTTCACAGCTGCTACATTAATTATTGCTGTACCTACCGGTATTAAAATATTCAGTTGGTTAGCTACTTGTTACGGAGGATCTTTACATTTAACACCATCAATGTTATTTGCTTTAGGTTTCGTATTCATGTTCACCATAGGAGGGTTAATAATCCACTTAGCTCTCCCTTTAAAGATCACCATATGCTGGGAACTTCTGACAATTATGCTACTATATATAGTAAAAATGTATAATTTTGAACAATCAGCAGGTAACCAAAAGATAAGTAAAATTATCTGAGTAGGTACCTCAGAGACTAAACGTGGTCCTCATAATATTTTTATGAGAAGATATAGTCCATGAAATAATAATATATTAACTTATAATAAAATAAGTACTGTACGTGCTTATTCAACAAAAAAACAAGATTGCATTGAAGATTTAAACTCTTTAAAGGTATACAATAACTTTAAAGAAGACAGAAAAAAAATCCTGATAGAACAGAAAGATAAGTCTGGTGTTTATTGCCTGATAAATAACATAAATGGACATTCTTATGTTGGAAGTTCTATCAATCTCTCAGCTAGATTTAAAAATTATTTAAATAAAGCCTTTCTTAAGGCTAATCAAAATAGAAATATGCCTATTATAAAAGCCTTACTTAAGTATGATCAGTCTAACTTTTCTGTACATATATTAGAGTATGCAGAAGCTAATGTTTTAACTATAAGAGAAACTTCTTATATAACGTCTGTAATACCTTATTATAATGTTTTAAAACAAGGTTATTCTTCTTTAGGTTATAAACATACAGAAGAGACTAAAGTATTGTTATCTCAATTAGCTAAAAATAGAACACACAGTGAAGCTACTAAAGGGTTAATAGCCAAAGCTTTAACAGGTGAAAATAATCCTTTTTATAATAAAAGTCATTCTATGGAAAGCAAAGTGAGAATGGCTGAGGCTCAAAGTGCTTATCCTGTTTATGTTTATAATTCACATAAAGAATTATTGGTTATATTTCCTTCTGTTTTAACTTTAGCTAAACTTATCAAAAGCAACCATACTACAATTGTTTCATATATAGAAAATCAAACCTTATTCAGAGGAGAGTGATATTTTACTAATTTACCTTATAATATTTATGATTACCCTATGCTGGAGGAATGAACAGGTAAAGATTGTAAGGCACTAGTTTTAGATATGTGTAATAAAAGTCACATTAAAAAAGCTGTGTTTGTGTATGATAAAGATAAAAAGTTTTTAGCAAAGTTTGATGGAGTAACTGAGGCTCAAAGAAATTTAAATATAAATCATGCTACCATTAAAAAATATGCTAATTTAGGTGGCATATATCTTGGTTATATTTTTAGTTATATAAGATTATAAGTTAATATATATTATTCGTAAGTGGAGTTGTTTTAGCTAACGCTTCTCTTGATATTGCATTCCACGATACTTACTACGTTGTTGCTCATTTCCACTACGTTTTAAGTATGGGTGCTGTTTTTGCTCTATTTAGTGCATGATATTTCTGAATACCTAAAATGTTAGGTTTAGATTATAATAGAATGTTAGGTAAAGTACATTTCTGATTACTTTTCATAGGGGTTAATGTAACATTCTTCCCTCAACATTTCTTAGGATTACAGGGAATGCCTAGAAGAATTAGTGATTACCCTGATGCTTTTGCAGGGTGAAATTTAATCAGTAGTTTTGGAAGTATCATTAGTGTTGTCGCTACATGATTATTCTTATATATAGTTTATGTTCAGTTAGTTGAAGGTAAAGCCGCAAGCAGATACCCTTGATTAACTCCACAATTCTATAGTGATAGTCTACAAACATTATTAAATAGAAGTTACAATAGTTTAGAATGAGCCTTAAGTAGTCCACCGAAACCTCACGCATTTGTGAGTTTACCTTTACAAAGTTCTCTGTCACCTAAATCAACGCAAGAAAGCTCTTTTATTTAGGTCGTCATCTTGTAAAAGCGTATCCTGTTATTATAGGTGGTAAAGGCAATTTTCTTTTTACACATAAAGGTCGTAAGATCTTTGACGCAAGTTCGGGTGCGGCTGTTTCTTGTCTAGGTTACAATAATCATAAAGTCATTCTTGCAATAACTAAACAAATAAAAACAGGAGTACCCTATCTGGCTTCTACGTTTTGATCTAGTGGAGTTGTCGAAGCTTTGTGCTACGAACTTATCAAGAGTACTGGTGGAAAAATGAGCAAAGTCTATTTGACTGGATCAGGTTCTGAGGCAATGGAGGCTGCTATCAAGCTGGCTCGCCAATACTTTTATGATCAAGACAATAAAACTAGCCGTTTCAATTTCATAGCTCGTAGGGGTTCATACCACGGTAATACTATTGGAGCTTTGGGTATATCAGGACATGTTGATCGTAGAGCACCTTACATACCATTACTTATGAGAAATGTTCACCATATTTCTTCGTGTAATCCTTATAGACAGCGGTTAAAAGGTGAATCTGATGCAGCTTTCGTAGTGAGAAAAGCTGAGGAACTAGAGGCAAAATTTATAGAGTTAGGTCCGCATACTGTCATCGGATTCATAGCCGAGCCAATAGTGGGTGCCGCTCTAGGGTGTGTACCCTATGTTCCAGGTTATCTTGAAGCAATGCGAGAAGTTTGTCATAAACATGGGGCTCTTTTTATACTTGATGAAGTTATGTGTGGAATGGGTCGTACTGGCACTCTGCATGCATGGCAAGCAGAGGGTATTGTACCTGACATTCAAACGATGGGTAAAGGACTTGGTGCAGGGTATCAACCGATAGCTGCTTTAATGGTAAATGAAAAAATTATCAAGGTGCTAATTAAGGGTAGTGGACAGTTTATACATGGACAAACATACCAAGGTATGCCTATACAAGCTGCAGCTGCTCTTGAGGTTTTACGAATCATCAAGGAAAAAAATTTACTGGACAATATTAATAAACAGGGTGCTTATTTAGAAAGCCGATTAAAAGCTGCGCTGGCTGACCATCCTAATGTAGGAGACATTAGGGGTCGGGGTCTTTTCTGGGGTCTAGAATTTGTTAAAGATAAAAAAACCAAAGAGCCTTTCGAACGTAGATTTAACATTGCGAACAAAATATTAGATTTGGCAATATCATCCAAATTCAACATGACAGTTTATCCTGGTACAGGTACTGTCGATGGTGTACGTGGAGACCATATTATTATTGCTCCTTCATATATAATAAGGAAAAAGGATGTAGATCATATCGTAAATGTTATCTCAGCTGTTGTTAATATTGTTTTCGAACAAATTAACAATGATAGTAAATAGTGGTATAGGTTTATAAAGTTTTTATTTTAACAAAATACTTTGATTATTAATAAAAGTAATAATTAAATAATGCTAGAGGGAACCCCTTTGATTATGGTGTATTATGCTTTTACAAGATGAAATTTAATGAGTCTTTTTGGTTATATTATTAGCGTGATTACTACATGGATAATTTTAAATCTTAGTATAAATAATGATATAATTCTAGTTTTTAATTATTAAACATGTGCGTATAAAGACATCTTTTATTTAACCACCCAGATCTAACCTATACAAAATTTTATTGTTTGTTTTATTTAATTTTATTCGCTATTATTTTTAGATTAGCTTATAAAGTCTAATGTTTCTGGATGTATATATTATGTTGATTAATTCCGTATTAGTCTATATAATATATACAATAGGTATATGCGGTAAATGGTTTTACCTTTTGATCTTAGATCTTAAACCAGAGGTTCGATCCCTTCGTATTCCTATATTTTAGGGCATCGTTTGCTTTTTACGAAGCAAAACAAAAAACTATTATAACAAAAATTTTTATTTAAGATATTTAAATTAAATTCTATTAACATGGATATAATAGAAACTATATATGCTTCAAATTTTATATTATATTTTTAACAAGCAACTTAAACTTATAGATATTTTCTCTATAAAAAAAAAACATAAAAGGTGATACAAGCAGCAAAAATTATTGGAACAGGTTTAGCAACCACAGGCCTTATAGGTGCCGGTGTAGGTATTGGTGTAGTTTTCGGTGCATTAATATTAGGTGTTGCTAGAAATCCTTCTTTAAGAGGTCAATTGTTTTCTTACGCTATATTAGGTTTTGCATTTGCAGAAGCCACTGGTTTATTCGCTTTAATGATGGCTTTTTTATTATTATATGTTGCTTAAGTGCAATCATAATAATATTATATTATACAATTTATATGAATTCGTATATTATATTCATGTTATTAAATATAACATAAACTCTTATTAGCTTAATGGTAAAGCAGGATATTCCTAATATCTTGATCTAAGTTCAAGTCTTAGATAAGAATTTTATTATAAAGTTGCTTATTACAATTTTTATGAGGTAGCAAAACGAAACCTTATTAGTAATGGTCGAGTAATGTACATTCGAAAATAGTAAAATTAAGTTGTATTAGTAATGGTTGAGTAATGTAATTTCGAAAATAGTAAAAAATACATTATTAGACCATTACACTTAAAAAAAGATGAAAACAAAATTATATCTAATGGTACAAAATACAACGGCAACTTTTACATTAGCAAAATTTTGTGGAGCTATTTTAACTGTTACATTTATAGCGGCGATTAAATATTTAATTTCGGGTAGTTTTCATATAGAATATTGTGATTTTTTCAACAATATAGCTATAGGATTATTAGGTTGAACCTTTAACACAGGTATAATAGGTTTATTGTCGGAATATTTAGGTATAAAAGGTATTAATTTCAACTTAAAACAGTTTTTATTTGGCATGGATACTATGGATTTAGGTGAGAGATCTTCTGTCGAAGTTATTAAACCTAAGTTATACAATGCTATGGAAGTTGACTCAGATTCGGGTTCAGGTCTAAAGCCTGATAAAGGTAAAGGTGTAGATAGAGAATTACATCCCAATTACGATAGAAATAGGGGTGGAAGTTCTGGAATCTTTAGAAGTGATATAGGATCTATGGTATTTCCTATTTCTGTATACACACCTAATAAAACTATTGTTCCGCCTGGGTTTAACGTTCCTGGTGGTGAAGTACCTATACAGGATGAAATATGTAAACATATTGATTATAATTCACATATACTTAACCAATTTAAGAGAATGGATCTAAAAACAGCCGTAGAACATAAAAATTTATATTTAAAGTTTATACGAATTTTAGACAGAAAAATGGCTTACGCACAAAGTGTTTATATAAAAATACCTACAATACCTACGACGGAGTACGAATTTAATCTAAAGAATCAAATAGAGAGTGACCTAGAACGTTTCAACAGAGATAAAGTAAGGTCAGAAGCCAAAGCTACTCTGCTTAATTCTAGAATACAATTTCTAGAAGCTCAAATGAATAATAATAATAATAATAATTAGTTTGATGTTTTATAAATAACTTTAAATATTTATCTTGGTTAGTTTGTACAAAAATTTAGGTTTGTTGGTGTATATCTTATATACATAGTTAAGGATAGCAACTTATATATAATTTATACATCAGGGATATGCAGTAGATGGTTCTACGTTTTGATTGCAGATCTTAAATATGGGGTTTGATTCCTCCATATCCCTTATAATACTTATTTAAACCTGCTTTAAATTCATATTTTTACATTTACATGTGTTTTAGCTTACATATGCGTAAAATATTTACTTAGATTATTTACTATATTTATATATATAAATTATTTTATCTCTTATTAGCTCAATGGTAGAGCAGGATACTTCTAATATCTTGATCTAAGTTCAAGTCTTAGATAAGAATAGTTATACATAAAATATTAAATAATAATAGATAAATTGTAGTAAAGTATAAATATATTTATTAATATAAATATTCTTTATACTTAGTGAAAAATTTATTTTTAACCTTATGGTTTAATCTAATAAAATAATTTATTAATTATTTTATATAGATTAAATATAAAAAAGAAAAAAAAATGATTAATCAATGTTATATATACCAACTTTAATTTCCGTTCTAGAAGTATTACTAGTAACTGTGCCTGTCTTATTAACTGTAGCTTATGTAACCGTAGCCGAAAGAAAAACTATGGCTAGTATGCAAAGAAGATTAGGTCCTAATATAGTAGGGTACTATGGTTTATTACAAGCATTTGCTGATGCCTTAAAACTGCTACTAAAAGAGTATGTTTCACCTACACAAGCTAATTTAGGTTTATTTTTTCTTGGTCCTGTTATAACTTTAATATTTTCATTATTAGGTTATTTAGTTGTACCCTATGGGCCTGGTTTATCCTTAAGTGATTTCAATTTAGGTATACTTTATATGTTAGCTGTTTCTTCTCTATCGACGTATGGTATATTACTAGCAGGTTGAAGTGCTAACAGTAAGTATGCTTTTTTAGGTTCACTTAGAAGTACCGCACAATTAATTAGCTATGAATTAATATTAAGTTCAGCTATATTACTTGTTGTTATGTTAACAGGTAGTCTAAATCTTACTGTTAATATTGAAGCTCAAAGAGCTATATGATTTATAATACCTCTATTTCCTGTTTTTATAATATTCTTCATAGGATCTATAGCGGAAACTAACAGAGCACCCTTTGATTTAGCCGAAGCAGAATCAGAACTTGTTAGTGGATTTATGACAGAACACGCTGCTGTTGTATTCGTATTCTTTTTCTTAGCTGAATATGGTAGTATTGTTTTAATTTGTATATTAACTAGTATATTATTCTTAGGTGGTTATCTTTATGATTATTTACCTTTGTTTACATTAATGCAATATATAAATTTTGAATATTATATAAATAATTTACATAATGAAAGCTTATTCTCTGGTCCTTTAATAGAAGGATTATTATATGGTTTAACTTTAGGTGTAAAATCATGTACTATGATTTTTATTTTCATATGAGCTAGAGCCTCATTTCCTAGAATACGATTTGATCAATTAATGTCTTTTTGTTGAACTATATTGTTACCTATTGTTATTGCCTTTGTTATACTTGTACCCTGTATACTATATAGCTTTGAAATAATACCCAGTAATATTTCTTTATTGTAAAAAAATTTCATTAACTTTATGTTTTAATTAAATTAATAAAATCAATAAAAACTTTTAATAGGTATAATATATTTAAAATTTTATTTTAGCGCGGTTTACCTTATAGTTATATATGGTATTAGTAAAGATTAAATTTAATATTTAATCCTGAGGGAAATTTGTGTTTTTTTTTTTTTATAAATTATGTTACTTACACTTTTATTATTAATTCCTATACTGGGTGTATTTACTATATCCACAGGTATGTCTTACGAATTGTCTTTTTTAAACATTAATCGTATTAAAACAATAGCCTTAAGTACTTCTATCGTAAACCTTATAGTATCATTAATTATATTTATACTGTTTGACTTCAGTAGTAACCAGTTCCAGTTTGTACAAGAATATCATGAAATTAGTTCTTTTGATTTTTATTTAGGCTTAGATGGTTTGTCTATATATTTTGTTCTGTTGACAACTATTATCACACCAATTGCATTATTAAGTAATTGGAATTCTATAAATGAAAATGTGAGATCATTTGTAATAATAATTTTATTGTTAGAATCATTATTGTTAGCTGTATTTTTAGTATTAGATATATTATTATTTTATATTTTTTTCGAAAGTATATTACCACCGTTATTTATACTAATAGGTTTATTTGGATCAAGTAATAAAGTAAGGGCTAGTTTTTATCTATTTTTATACACTTTATTTGGTTCATTATTCTTATTATTATCTATATTAGCTATGTCTTCTATAATGGGTACAACAGATTTTGATGCTTTATACAAAACTAATTTTAATTATTCAACACAATTATTTTTATTTTATGGTATATTTATAGCATTCGCTGTAAAAACACCTACGATATTCTTAAATACTTGATTATTAAAAGCTCATGTAGAGTCACCCCTAAGTGGTAGTATAATATTAGCTGCTATTGTGCTTAAGCTAAGTTTATATGGTATTTTCAGATTAATATTACCTTTATTACCTAAAGCTTCTTTAGATTATACATATATTATATATCTTATCGGTGTTATTACTATTATATATGCTAGTTTTAGTACTTTAAGAACAATAGATATCAAAGAACTTATAGCTTATAGTTCTGTATCACACGCAGCTGTTTACCTTATCGGTGTATTTAGTAATACTATACAAGGTATAGAAGGTGGTATAGCTTTAGGTTTAGCACACGGTTTTGTTTCTAGTGGTTTATTTATTTGTGCTGGAGGTGTATTATATGATAGATCTGGAACTAGGTTAATTAGTTTCTACAGAGGTATTGCTCAGATAATGCCATTATTTTCTATCTTATTCTTCATTTTATCTTTAGGTAATTGTGGAGTTCCTCTTACTTTAAATTTTGTAGGTGAATTTATGTCTCTTTATGGTGTATTTGAAAGATTACCTTTACTAGGTGTATTTGCTAGTTCATCTATAGTGTTTTCTGCTGCATATACTATATATATGTTTAACAGAATAGCTTTTGGAGGATCTTTCAGTAAATTTTTCGAAGCTAACATAAGTGATGTTAATAAACGTGAATTTTTTATATTACTTACATTAGTGATATTTACAGTTGTATTGGGTGTATATCCTGCTCCAATTTTAGACGGTTTACATTACTCCGTTTCATCTTTAATATACAATAGTTAAATCTGAAGATTATATAAAAAAATCTTTAACATTAATGTTAAATAAAAACTATAAGTAGCTGTAAAAACCCACATAATATGCTAGGTTTATATTTTTCAAATATAGATATTTATTACTATTAAAATAATATAAACTATAAAGGGATTAGCTTAATGGTAGAGCAACCGTTTTACACACGGTAGGCTAGGTGTTCAAGTCACCTATTCCTTAATCTTTTATATATAGTAATATATGTAAAGGAAAATTTACATGTGTCAGAATAATCTTTATATTTAATTATATAATAATGTAAAAATAGATAACTATAACATTGAAAAATATAAAAAATATAATATGCCACAATTAGTTCCATTCTATTTTATAAATCAGGTAACATTTGCTTTTATATTACTTGTAATTATGATATACGTATTTTCTAAATTTATATTACCAAGATTTGTACGATTATTTATTACTAGAATATTTATAAGTAAATTATAATATTTATTATAATTTCTCTCTTTTCTGTTATGTTAAACGTCATATTTAACCCTTATAGGTTTATAAACAAATATAACGTTTAACATATAGATTCAAAGTACCTCGTAATTAAAAATTTAAGCATATATAAAAAGGTTATAATATAGGTTTAAAGTTATTCGCAATTAAAGTTTTAGTCTATAAAAAGGATTAAGTTAGAATATATCAATAAAAATAAAAAAGTAAACTAGCAAATGTCTAATTTAGCTTATACAACAATCACAAGTCCCTTAGATCAGTTTGAAATTAGGAACTTATTAAGTTTAGATGCCCCTATATTCGGTAATTTACATATATCATTAACTAATATAGGATTATATTTAACAATAGGTGCTTTCTTTGTATTAACATTGAATGTTTTAGCTACTAATTATAATAAAGTTGTAAGTAATAGTTGATCAATAAGTCAAGAAACCATTTATGCCACTATACATAGTATAGTAACAAACCAAATAAACCCTACTAAAGGACAAATATATTTCCCTTTTATCTATACTTTATTTATATTTATATTAGTAAATAATTTAATTGGTATGGTACCCTACAGTTTTGCCTCAACAAGTCATTTCATATTTACTTTTGCTCTTAGTTTTACTGTAGTGTTAGGTGCAACTATATTAGGTTTCCAAAAACACGGTTTAGAATTTTTTTCTTTATTAGTGCCTGCAGGTTGTCCTTTAGCATTATTACCTCTATTAGTATTAATAGAGTTTATATCATACTTATCTAGAAATGTTTCTTTAGGTCTTAGATTGGGTGCCAACATATTAAGTGGTCATATGTTATTAAACATTTTAGCAGGATTTACATATAACATTATGACTTCTGGATTTATTTTCTTCTTTTTAGGTTTAATACCTTTAGCATTTATAATAGCCTTTTCAGGTTTAGAATTAGGTATTGCCTTTATACAAGCTCAAGTATTTGTAGTTTTAACTAGTAGTTATATTAAAGATGCTTTAGATTTACATTAATCTATAGTAAATATATAAATTTTTTTTATACCTTTTACTGTGCTAAACTGTATAAATAATAAAGTATGTTTTTGTGATACTAATAGTACAAGTGCTATATTTAGTATAGTATAGGAAAGTCCGGTGCTTATTGAATGTCAACACCTAAAAATGAGTGTTGGGTAAAAACTTGAGTGTTAAATAGAAAATATTTAATATCTTTCTATAGTTCAAAAAACTATAGGTAAATGTATGTAAAACAAATAATAAAAAACAACGATATAAAATAACAACAATAAAAAAAAAATCAACATATCAAAAAAAAATATATACAGTAAAAGAATATTAATGAGAACGCAAGCTTGACATTAGGCCTTATTATAGACTAATAACTATAACAGGATCCGGCTTAAAATTATCCAAAAACAAAAAAAATATCTTAATAAAAAAAAAATTTTTTTTTATTAATTAAGTTAAGATGTATTAGTAATGGTATAGTAATGTACTTCTTAAATTAGTAAAAGTTTATATTTTCTATACCTATAAATTGAGTTTGATGATGGCTCTGAATGAACGCTGTCCAAGTGCTTGACACATGCTAATCGAACGTCTAATCTAATTAATGATTTTTTATCATCTATTTCATTAGAAGTGGTGTACAGGTGAGTATATAACATTTTGGCTGCCTTAAAGTAAGGTTTATAAATACCTTATAATCGCAATGAAAGGAACTAAACTTCCGCTTTAAGAGGACAATAAGTGTTTCGGATAGGTAGTAGTTAAAGTAATGGTTTAACTAGCTTAAAATTCCGTAGTCGAGGCTGAGAGGTCGATCGATCACATTGGGTCTGAAAAAACCCCAATACGTATAGTACAGCAGTGGGGAATCTTGGTCAATAGCCTAACGGCTGAACCAGCAACTTGGGGGAATGAATAGCTTCCGCTAGTTATTTTGGCTGTTTAATTAATTATATACAAAACTTCTGATTTTGTATATAAAAGATTATTCATTTTGATCTTTTTTTGCTGCCGTTGTGGGATCAATTAATTTACCACTCACCGCAAGGCGCGAGGAAGTAATACTTCAGTGGACAAAGTAATATCGATTTTATCGAATAAAGTTCTAGATAGGATACTGATTATGACAATTTCCTGTCTATATGTCTTGACCAAATTACGTGCCAGCAGTCGCGGTAATACGTAGAAGACTAGTGTTATTCATCTTTAGTAGGTTTAAAGGGTACCTAGACGGTATAATTAGTCTTTAA
>NW_026695958.1:0-18315 GCF_030347475.1 Cadophora gregata
GCTTTTAATCGGCTTTCTAAATAAGCACCCTGTTTATTAATATTGTCCAGTAAATTTTTTTCCTTGATGATTCGTAAAACCTCAAGAGCAGCTGCAGCTTGTATAGGCATACCTTGGTATGTTTGTCCATGTATAAACTGTCCACTACCCTTAATTAGCACCTTGATAATTTTTTCATTTACCATTAAAGCAGCTATCGGTTGATACCCTGCACCAAGTCCTTTACCCATCGTTTGAATGTCAGGTACAATACCCTCTGCTTGCCATGCATGCAGAGTGCCAGTACGACCCATTCCACACATAACTTCATCAAGTATAAAAAGAGCCCCATGTTTATGACAAACTTCTCGCATTGCTTCAAGATAACCTGGAACATAGGGTACACACCCTAGAGCGGCACCCACTATTGGCTCGGCTATGAATCCGATGACAGTATGCGGACCTAACTCTATAAATTTTGCCTCTAGTTCCTCAGCTTTTCTCACTACGAAAGCTGCATCAGATTCACCTTTTAACCGCTGTCTATAAGGATTACACGAAGAAATATGGTGAACATTTCTCATAAGTAATGGTATGTAAGGTGCTCTACGATCAACATGTCCTGATATACCCAAAGCTCCAATAGTATTACCGTGGTATGAACCCCTACGAGCTATGAAATTGAAACGGCTAGTTTTATTGTCTTGATCATAAAAGTATTGGCGAGCCAGCTTGATAGCAGCCTCCATTGCCTCAGAACCTGATCCAGTCAAATAGACTTTGCTCATTTTTCCACCAGTACTCTTGATAAGTTCGTAGCACAAAGCTTCGACAACTCCACTAGATCAAAACGTAGAAGCCAGATAGGGTACTCCTGTTTTTATTTGTTTAGTTATTGCAAGAATGACTTTATGATTATTGTAACCTAGACAAGAAACAGCCGCACCCGAACTTGCGTCAAAGATCTTACGACCTTTATGTGTAAAAAGAAAATTGCCTTTACCACCTATAATAACAGGATACGCTTTTACAAGATGACGACCTAAATAAAAGAGCTTTCTTGCGTTGATTTAGGTGACAGAGAACTTTGTAAAGGTAAACTCACAAATGCGTGAGGTTTCGGTGGACTACTTAAGGCTCATTCTAAACTATTGTAACTTCTATTTAATAATGTTTGTAGACTATCACTATAGAATTGTGGAGTTAATCAAGGGTATCTGCTTGCGGCTTTACCTTCAACTAACTGAACATAAACTATATATAAGAATAATCATGTAGCGACAACACTAATGATACTTCCAAAACTACTGATTAAATTTCACCCTGCAAAAGCATCAGGGTAATCACTAATTCTTCTAGGCATTCCCTGTAATCCTAAGAAATGTTGAGGGAAGAATGTTACATTAACCCCTATGAAAAGTAATCAGAAATGTACTTTACCTAACATTCTATTATAATCTAAACCTAACATTTTAGGTATTCAGAAATATCATGCACTAAATAGAGCAAAAACAGCACCCATACTTAAAACGTAGTGGAAATGAGCAACAACGTAGTAAGTATCGTGGAATGCAATATCAAGAGAAGCGTTAGCTAAAACAACTCCACTTACGAATAATATATATTAACTTATAATCTTATATAACTAAAAATATAACCAAGATATATGCCACCTAAATTAGCATATTTTTTAATGGTAGCATGATTTATATTTAAATTTCTTTGAGCCTCAGTTACTCCATCAAACTTTGCTAAAAACTTTTTATCTTTATCATACACAAACACAGCTTTTTTAATGTGACTTTTATTACACATATCTAAAACTAGTGCCTTACAATCTTTACCTGTTCATTCCTCCAGCATAGGGTAATCATAAATATTATAAGGTAAATTAGTAAAATATCACTCTCCTCTGAATAAGGTTTGATTTTCTATATATGAAACAATTGTAGTATGGTTGCTTTTGATAAGTTTAGCTAAAGTTAAAACAGAAGGAAATATAACCAATAATTCTTTATGTGAATTATAAACATAAACAGGATAAGCACTTTGAGCCTCAGCCATTCTCACTTTGCTTTCCATAGAATGACTTTTATTATAAAAAGGATTATTTTCACCTGTTAAAGCTTTGGCTATTAACCCTTTAGTAGCTTCACTGTGTGTTCTATTTTTAGCTAATTGAGATAACAATACTTTAGTCTCTTCTGTATGTTTATAACCTAAAGAAGAATAACCTTGTTTTAAAACATTATAATAAGGTATTACAGACGTTATATAAGAAGTTTCTCTTATAGTTAAAACATTAGCTTCTGCATACTCTAATATATGTACAGAAAAGTTAGACTGATCATACTTAAGTAAGGCTTTTATAATAGGCATATTTCTATTTTGATTAGCCTTAAGAAAGGCTTTATTTAAATAATTTTTAAATCTAGCTGAGAGATTGATAGAACTTCCAACATAAGAATGTCCATTTATGTTATTTATCAGGCAATAAACACCAGACTTATCTTTCTGTTCTATCAGGATTTTTTTTCTGTCTTCTTTAAAGTTATTGTATACCTTTAAAGAGTTTAAATCTTCAATGCAATCTTGTTTTTTTGTTGAATAAGCACGTACAGTACTTATTTTATTATAAGTTAATATATTATTATTTCATGGACTATATCTTCTCATAAAAATATTATGAGGACCACGTTTAGTCTCTGAGGTACCTACTCAGATAATTTTACTTATCTTTTGGTTACCTGCTGATTGTTCAAAATTATACATTTTTACTATATATAGTAGCATAATTGTCAGAAGTTCCCAGCATATGGTGATCTTTAAAGGGAGAGCTAAGTGGATTATTAACCCTCCTATGGTGAACATGAATACGAAACCTAAAGCAAATAACATTGATGGTGTTAAATGTAAAGATCCTCCGTAACAAGTAGCTAACCAACTGAATATTTTAATACCGGTAGGTACAGCAATAATTAATGTAGCAGCTGTGAAATAAGCTCTAGTATCTACATCTAAACCTACAGTATACCGTCTACATATTAGTCCTATTAAAAAGAAAAAAGTCGTAATCTACTCCTATACCCTTTCGCCTGAAGGTTGAGTACCGATCTGTATCCCCTAATCAATAAGGAGCAACTACAGAATATCTTTTATTAAAAAGCTTTTTTTTTATTATGATATATAATTAGATTGTTCCTGCTCTACGTGTTAGGATAATTACTTCGGGTTTATATTTTTTTTTATAAGACAAAAACTTTTTAACTTTACAGACAGGCTAATGCAGTATCTTTAATTTAGGGTTACTTAAGTGTTATTTCGCCCTAAAGCCGGTTTCCCGGTGACTAGAGTACACCTTACAGTTAATAAACTCCTTATTTTACCTTAAAGAGTAAGGTTAATAGTATAAGTTGAAAACTAGTACTACGTATAATATTAACTTAAATTAAAAACTGGAGAACCATCTACTCGTTGCTCTTTTACAGACATATATATTCACTTTAATGCCTGATTTAGATCCGCGATCACCCATTTTTCTTTCGTCTATCCCTAATGATATTACCATACCCTGAGTCATTAATCAGGCCGGTCATATCGTTTCCAATACAACTTTGGTTACTAGAGCTTTAGGGCTTCCCCGGAGTTTGGCTCCTCTTACACACATTAATGAACGACCAATATTCATTTTTCTATGTGATGACTTCAAACAACAAAACCTAATACACCAATTGACATCATAGCATATACCCGTCTTCCGTCTTCAGCCTACATAACAATATGTATAAACTACAAAAGATTATAAAAACATACTTAATATTTCTTTAGCTATTTCATAGACTTCTTCACTTACTTCTTTATTAGCGTTAGATGTTTCTACAGTATTTATATCCGGAGAACTAACACTTTTTGCAGGAGAAATAATCTCTTTATTTAAAGGTTTAGGTAATTCAGATACATTACTTTCAAAATTTAAATTAGAAAATTCTTTGAACCGAGATTCTTTTAAATTTAAAAAAGTATCCCTTTCAATATTTCTTTTATCCAATTCTATTTTAAATAATTTAGCTTCTAGAGGATCTATAGTACCATTTGAAACTTTTATATTTAAACCTTTATTTATTAAGTCATATATAGTATTAAAAGTTTTAATCTTATTACTGAACGTTAAATTGGCTATTTTCAATGCCTTTTGATATTCTTCAAGTGTGGTTATGTTCAATTTATTAAACTTTTCCATTAATAGGAGCTCAAATTTTTCACTATTATCAAATATTTTAATTACTTCTTCAGACTTTTTATCATCTATATAATGTGAGTATTTATAATAAAATTTTTCTAATTTATCTGACTCTATTTTTTTTAAGTTATTAAATTTATTTTTATCCTCTAACATTTTTGCATACTTTTGTGATGAATTATTAAAAGAATCACCTTTTTCCAGCAATTTATCTAGTTCTTTTCTAAATAATTTTTTGTCCATGCTATTTCATTTTATATCTAATTTTGCTTAACCTTTAATCTAGGATTAAGTCTATTTCATTAATATAATTTATATTAATTATTAATTTGTTAAATTATTTTTAAATTACAAATTTAAAACAACCTAACTTTAAAATATTATAAAGAAAGAGAAAATTGTTGGATTCTTATTAAGGTATTATGGTATTATTTAACCAAACAAACCTTATAGTCGTTGAACGTTTTTACTATTTGAAGTAAAATTCGCTTCAAGTTAACTTATTTTAAGTCTTTCTTGAAATTAACCCAATTAATATAATATTTACTATAAATATCATAAATATTATGGGACAATAACTTGTTTATCCCTAGCGTAGCTTTTTCAATTATCCAAGATTTTGTTCTTTGAAACTAGTTTCATATTGTGTTAAGTTAAAAGCAATATATTATACTTTTAACCGCCATTTTTTTCAAAATGGATCAGACTATTTATTCAATTTTCTCTACTTATTATATTTGCAACGCGAAAGTTGTGAATAAGGCAAATATGTGTAAATAGTACAAGACAGCTAAGAAAAAATAAAAAAGAAAAAATAAGAAAAATATAATTTAGACTAAAAGTATTAGGTTTGTATACTAATATTAGTAATTTAACGTTTTGTATATGCTAAATAGAGGCTAAGCTAACGTATAAATTTAATTACATCTTACTTTCTTATATAAAAAAAATACAATTTTAACTTTTCAGATGTAAACCCCCTTTCGAGGCTACTAGAGTACACCTTAAATATAAAAACATATATTCAGTGCCGTCTACTCGTTGCTCTTTTACAGACATATATATTCACTTTAATGCCTGATTTAGATCCGCGATCACCCATTTTTCTTTCGTCTATCTCTAATGATATTACCATACCCTGAGTCATTAATCAGGCCGGTCATATCGTTTCCAATACAACTTTGGTTACTAGAGCTTTAGGGCTTCCCCGGAGTTTGACACTGTCGAACTATGCTAAACTTGCTTAAGGCTTATTAAATTCCTAAATATCCGAACACACTCTTGTTAGAGCTAGCAGATATTGTAGTACTTATTATACCGAATCCTGGTATAATTAAAATGTAAACCTCTGGATGCGATTAAAGATAAATATATCTTTAATGGGACTCTATCTTTATCCTCTGTTGTTTCACTTATTATTAAACTTGGTTCACGCTTTACCTAACATACTTTCAGGTGAAGCAGAATAAGCCTTAAGGTCTTTTAGCTCAAAATATTTATCAATTAAAAATAACCTTTGTTTTTTATTTGAAAAAGATGGATACTTAAAGATATAAGACTTAAATGCTTCGATGTCGTTTCGTCCTTGTATAGATCATTTATAATAACCATTTTGACTTTTATCAAAATAAATATTACCACCTAAAATATCTTTAAAAGGAATAACGTCGACTAATAATTTATTAGTTACAGATATAGTTAGTTGAGGTATACTATTTTTAATAGAATAAGTAATCGTACCATCTGCATCAAAAAACCCTGAAAATCAGCCATTATCAATAGTAATTGAATCAGCATATTTGATTTTTATATCTAAGTTTAAACAAATAGATTCTAACTGTTTAATTCTTGACGTTTGTCTAATATTACCGTTTATTCTATGAATAAGATCTACCATGCCCTTTTTATTATGTAGTCTATATCTAAGGGCTTTTACACCAGATCTTAATTTTATGGATCCACCCAGTTTTTGTTTAATGATAGCTAAAGCATGTTCATCCGATAAACCCATAGTGATTTCACAACTAGGATAGCCTGCTTTACTTAATAGAAGAGAACCATCTCCGTCTATAAGACCAGCTAACCATTCATTTCATGCTTTGTCACTTAGGGGTCCGGATTTATCCTGTAAACCAGGTTTAACTATAGAGGATAATGGACGTGTAGTCTCTGAGGTTCCTACTTGGAAATTAAATCCTTTTGTTACCTGCTGATTGTCCGACAATAATAAGGTTTTCACTTTATAGGGATGTTTAAAACAATATGTTAATAATACACCACTTATTAATAAAGTACTCATTAATGAGTAATAGGAGTTCCAGCATATAGTCCATGTCATTAAATAAATTACTTTATCTACGGGCCATTGTTGACCGAAAAATCAGAAAAGATGCTGGTATAAAATAGGGTCACCACCTCCTGCTGCTTCGAAGAATGATGTATTAAAATTTCTATCTGTTAAAAGCATAGTAATCGCCATTAAATTGTAGACTTACTGGATGAAATCCCATAGTTTAAAGTTTTTCTGTGGTGCAAGACATGCAAAGCACAAGACTTTAAGCTTAAAAAGTTATTAAAACTTAGTGTAAGTACGCAAACATTTTCATGTTTGATTGGACCATATCTTATATTTTTACGTTGTAGAAGTCTTGCAAGTGATCTCAAGTAAAATCAGTTCTGAAATTATTCATAGCTGATTTGATCTTTACAATTTTTTCCTTACCTTTATCTGTCTTATGCTCTTTTCTATCAAATATGTTAACCACTTCCATTCAATCCAAGGAATCTAAATGTTTAGTTCCAAATAGAGGAAATTGTAAAAGATAACTTTTAGCCTTAATATTCCCTTTAAGGTTCGTAGTTCTAACTCTATACTGAGGTTTTGGTTTATCCGATCTTATTTCTTTTACTTCCGTTTCTAAAAACTCCGCGATATAAGTTAAATAATTTAGATTATTACATCCTTTGTGATCTTGTCGTCTTTGAGATATTTCTAATTTACATTCAAGTTTAGGATATTTTCCTGAAAGAGTAGTTCTTACTTGGAAAGAACCGTCTGCTTCTATAAACCCAGATAGCCACGGATTGGTATTTAAAGGTTCTATAGATACAGAATATTTTTCAATATTTGTTTGTTTAGTTTCATTAAAAAAATCTATTAAGGCATTAAGACTATATAATTTAGGTGTTCTCATTTTTCCATTTATTAATGAAATTACTAACAATATACCTTTAGAACTATTTATAGTTAATATATAAGCGTCTACCCCTTTTTTTCTAGATAATGAACCTAGGCCTAATTCTTTTTGAATAAGCAAAGCTAAAGGTAAATCTTTTAAATGAAAAACTATTTGTATAGCAGGGTAATTTAACTTACCTTTACTATTTCTTAATTCTTTTGGTGTAATTATTGTACCATTACCTTCAATAAGCCCGGTGAGATAATAACTAAATAGATTTTTATTTAAATTTTTGCTATAGTTGTTGGTATGAATAGATCTAAGAGTTGTAAATAAAGAAAAGGGTGCTAGGTACCCATAGCAGGAAAAATATGGACTACAACCAAAATATTTTGGCGTGTGGCCTCTGAGGTTCTCTAAAAAATTCAAACTTAATAGATTACCAGCTGATTGCGATATATATGTATATAACGGTTCCCAGAATACAGCCAAATTTAGAGCCGGCAGGATTAGTTTACCGGCTAAAACAGGTAAAGATAATAATAATAATACTGCTGTAACAACAACAGCTCATCCAAATAAAGCTAATTTATGTAACCTGATACCTGGACTTCTCATATTTAGTATAGTAGTAATGAAGTTTACAGCTCCTAATAAACTACTTACACCAGATAGATGTAATCCAAATATAGCTAAATCGACACTAGGTCCACTATGACTTTGTACTCCACTTAATGGAGGGTAACAATTTTGTTGATAACCTCATTTTAGAGTTCTTATGCTTTAAATTAATAAAGATATTAACCTATACTAAAACTATCGTTATACGCATTATATCTCTATAATGTTCGGACTATACCTTCATCTTAATGGAATTAGAGCTTAGTAATTATGACTGCTTTTTCGCAACTTTCTTATAATGTTTCTTATTTTAGACAACTTAATAAAATTACCTTTATCTTTATTATATGATCTAGCTCATATTCTATATTCTAAAGATTTTACACCTTTCATTGTATTTTTAAAAAAATCTATTATATTCTCAATTGCTCTGGAGTTAGTAGTATCTAATATATAATAGTTATGTAATTCTTTATATCTAACCGCGGTTTTGATATGTAACATAATACCTATACCTTCTAATACTATTTTATCCAACTTTTGTGTTAAACCAAATCCATGTACTATTCTAGTGGAAGTTTTATTAACTAGATAAAAACTACCTTCTGCTTCTATAAACCCCACGAGTCAACTTTTAGTCATCACGTTATTCATTGAATCTACGTTCGTCAAAGGTAATTTTGCATTAGTTCAAGCAGGAGATAAATAATCTTTATCAGGTTTAGCATTTTTAATAGCTAAAAGTTTTGTATTTTTCTCTTCTTTAGTTATAGATATGTTATTTAAGATAGCTAGTGCTTCTTTTAATTTTACATAGTCTAAATATTTAGTCGTCAGAAGAGGATATTTGTCAAAAATAGGCAATAAAATGGATTCTAAAACTTTTCTATCCCTAATAAAGTATTGTGCTTTGGTACCATCTCTTGTTATAGAACCTACTTTTAACTCTTTTTTTATATAATTAAGAATTCTTAAATTATACCCTGATTGAGTTAATTTATAACTTAGGCCTCATTTAGTTGATGTACCAGTTCCTTGCTGTGAAATATGAAAATTCCCATCTCCATCTGTAAACCCTACTAATCATTGTTCAAACAAAGCTCGATCTGAAAATTTACCATTAAGATGTTCTTCGTTAAGTCTCTGATGGCTAGTAAACAAACGTTTATTTACTAACCAGGCGCATTGTCTCCGTGATGTACACATTTTTACATACGTACTGTTTATAATTGTATTCATTATAAATAGACATGAGTAGTGTACTACGTGTAAAACATAAAAAAATATAATATTTACTTGAAGAGGTTCACGCATCGAGAAGAATTTACTTTTTTTTATGTCACCATAAAATAACTCCCTATCTTTTTTAAGAGTTCAACCAGTACCTACTCCATTTTCTATACCACTAGCAAATATAAATAATAATAAACTAGGTGGTAATAATCAGAAACTTATATTATTAAGTCGAGGGAATCATTTACAATAGTAGTTTCCTACCACCACGGACTATGTCTTCACCCTTATTAAACATAATAAGGGGCTTCACGTATAGTCTCTGAGGATCCTACTCATAATTAATATTATTTTGGTTTCCTGCACATTCTTCCCATGTATACATGAGTGTTACGACTAATTCAGTTATTTGTACAACTTTATGAGTTTATAAACTCCAATTAGGTGTCCATGTATCTGTTAATAGGAAAATTAATTCCATTTTCGAGAGATTCTATGCATATAGTGAAGTAATAATTAGAAAGTTTACACTTTAAAACGGCATTCCCCGGTTTAGGGGTATATAATAAAAAAAAAAGTAACAACAAATTTAAGCTGATAATTTATTTAAATGATCTCAGTTGAAATAAGTTCTACTTCTATTCATACTATTTCTAACAAAATCAGTTTTAATTAAACCCTCTTCGGTATAATGTTTATTATCAAGCATTAATAACACAATTCCTCGTCAATCTTTATAATCTAAATATTTACTTGAGAATAAAGGATACCTATCTAAATATTTTACTAAAATTTCAGTAGAATTTTTACTTGATGCTGTAATATTATAATATTCATTACCTGTGGATTTTTGCATTCTAGTTAATAAATTACAATTAAGAAATTTAGCTATATTTGTTAAAACCTCTAAATAGCTGTTACCAGTTACAGGTTCTAATATTATCTGCTCAATTCTTAATCTACAAGATATTTTTCTTTTTTTTGCATTATTCTCTACTTTAGTATGTTGTACAGAAAAACTTCCATCTGAATCAATAAATCCACTTAATCAACTATCATCCGCCAAAGGACCCTCTTTTAAGGGTAACTTATATATATTTGTACTATGATGTTTATTTAATCAATCAATCAATTTATACAATTGATGTATCTTAGGTGTTCTCAGTTCGCCATTTATTAAATAAACTATCTTTTTTAAACCTACTACAGGTGAAACAATTAATACACAAGCATTATCTTTAGGTTTATATCTAATAAACCCAGATTCTATATTCTCTAAGAGTTTTTTTGCTAATGGTTCATTTTTTAAACTAAAAGTTATACAAAACCTAGGATTATGTTTCTTTTTATGTCCTGCATCAGGTTTTTGTACTAAAATATGCCCATCACCTTCAAATAAGCCGGCTAGATACGAATTATATTTATTTTTTTTTACATTTGTACTATAATGTTTTTTATTGTTTATTATATCCCCAGGGTAGTCCTTTTTTTTTGCCATATCTGGACCCCCTACTAGTAATGGTAATAAGAAATTACCGAAACCCCCGATTAAAGCAGGCATGACCATGAAAAATATCATTAAAATAGCGTGAGCTGTAATGATACTATTATATAGTTGATTATCTGCAATATATTGAACACCTGGTCCACTTAATTCTAATCTTATAAGAACAGAAAAAGCAGTACCAACTAATCCAGAGAATAAAGCAAATATTAAGTATAGTGTACCTATATCTTTAGCATTAGAAGACAAAAATCAACGCTCTGTTCATAAAGATATACTTGAACTTAAGACAGATATATTTGACCAATGTGTCTTCTCAGGTTGCTGTCCTGATATGTAATCATTATATGAAACATTGTTGGCATGGAGATGGGCAGCAGACAAGCGATGACTCCTTTACGCTTTGCTTATATAGTAATAAAATATATTACTAGCATTAGGTAGGCTCTATATTTAAAATAGACTTCTTAAGATCGTTTTCAACGATCTTAACAGACCTAAAAGATTAACTATTTAGGGTTTAGAATTTTTAGTGCTTTAGGTTTTATTAATTTTACGATTTAGAAATATTTAGACAAGTAATATTATATAAGGGTATAAGGATTTATAATTATATTTTCCCTTATAAAATTTGAACCTATATCTTATTTACAAATATTATTATAATAAAACAACCGGTGGGAAATAAACCCCCCCAAGCTTATTTATTAGAGCTTCAATATAGTATTAAGCTACCGAAGGTAAAAGAAAACCCTTTTTTACATATAACATTACAAAATAATCCTAAGATTTTGAAAGAAAAAACAAGAGTCACTAATATTGGAAATTACTTATACAATTAAGGATATAAATGTATAACAAAATAATAAAAACCTCAACACATAGAAAGACCTACATTACTGCAACCTAGTAAAATATTTTATGCATTTAATAAAAGGATATTTTACATAATATCAGCACAATATTATTGTAGCAGTTGCTACAGTAGTTCCTACAAGTATACCAGAAAAAATAACAATGTTGTTAACGCTAATTTTTAAAAGAACAATACAACTTTGATTACGGTAACAATAGTTTTTAGTTATATTTAAAAATATAAAAGTATTTTATATTAAACATACCACTATTTTCTACTTGAATTCTTATCATCGACGAATGCTTCTAATCATGCTTTACGTTCATCATCCGTATGGACATCTATATCTGATTGCTCTTTAATTAACTTATCAATTGCGTTACGAAGTTCAACAATATCATCTGAGTTATAAGAAGCAGGTACAGAAGTATCATAAACTTTTTCAATTTCCGCTAATAAACCTCCAGCGATATCTACATTATTACTTGATGTTTCTGATGATGAATCATCATCATCATTTGATTCATCATCATTTGATCCACCATCCTCTGTGTTATTACCTGTACCATCTTCAGTTATTTCACCTTTGTCTGTTCCCTCTTCACCTGCCTGATCAGCAGAGAGTACAAAATCATCAGATGAAATAAAAAAAACTAATGGTACAAACATATTATAGATAGAGGTTTTAGATGACATACGCTCAGGGCTACTTAGAACTTTGGGGAGTTTAACTGTAAATCAATTAAACTATTCTCTATTAAGCTTACTACAGGTACTATTATTAAGAAATGAGAAAAGTATATAACTGTACTAATTTGTCCAAATTCTATAAATGGTGACTCAACGTGTTTAGCACCTAACACCATTAATATTAAAAAATTAGCCACAAAGATATAAAAAGCTATTTTACTTAAAGGTCTAAATTGTATACCTCTAGATCTACTTAGATCAGTATATGGCATAGCTAATATAACTAATATAGCACTAAGCATAGCTATAACACCCAATAATTTGTTAGGTATAGATCTTAATATAGCATAGAAAGGTAATAAATATCATTCAGGAACTATGGCAGGTGGAGTTTGCATAGGATTAGCTACAACGTAATTTTCACTATCACCTAACACGTTAGGCATAAAGAATACGAATAAACTTAAAACAAAGATAAATAAAAATATAGTAATTAAATCTTTGAATAAGAAGTATGGAGCAAAAGGTAATCTATCGTAATTTCCTGAAACACCTAAAGGATTACCTGACCCTGCACTATCATGTAAGGCTATTAAGTGCATTAAAACTAATGCAGCTAATATAAATGGTAATACAAAATGTAAAGCAAAAAATCTGTTTAAAGTTGCATTGTTAACAGAACAATTGTGTTGGTAACCCCATAATCAGTTAAAAAACTTTTACTGAAAACTCTCGTTACACTCAATGAATCTCTTCATTGTTCGGACTATATCATAATCTCAATTTAGTATTTATCAGGTATGTTTATTTTATCAGCGTATCTAGGTATAGCACGAAGCTGTTTAATTCAAAGTAAATACTGGAGATTTTTATTACCTAACAGTTTTACAGGTGCTTTGTTTAAAAATTTAATAACATTTTCTATAGATCTCACACTTGTAACTTTCAATTTAAAGTTATTAGTTTTGTCTTTATATACATTAGGTGTTAATGATAAATATTGACGAATAGCTAAAATAACTACTTCACCATTAGTTTGAGATATATCAAAACTAGCTACAAAATAGTTAACGGGTTTAGTTAATTTATATACACTGAAACAACCTTCAGCTTCGATAAATCCGACTAACCAGGCGGAGAAATAAGGTGCATTAAGTATAGATTCGATACAGTTGTAAGGTGTACTAGGACGTGTATATGGAGGTATATCCTCATATAATATAATATTAGATAAAATAATGTTTCTTAACCTTAAATAATCATGTTGTTTATTGGTAAAAAGAGGATATCTGTCAAAAATAGGCAATACAATATTTATTAGGTGATCTTTTTTTCTTATCCTAAAGTACACCTTACTATTACCGTTTGTTACTCTAAATCCCACAGTACCCACACCCAACAAATCTTTAATTTTATATATTAATTGCACATCTTTTATACTCAACTCTATACCCAATTCACATTGAAAATATTTACCCTTTTTTGACACAGTGAAAAACCCATCACCTTCGAATAAACCTACCAAATACGCATATATAAGATTTTCTGCATTTAGTCTCTGAGAAGCTTTGAAAGTTGAAAACTTTCTAACCCCGGCTGATTGTCCCCTTGACTTAGGCTTTTTCACGTATACGTTAACATATACGTATCCTAATACTAATATTGGGGATATTCCAGCATTAAGCAAAATTTGCTGAACAACATTACTGTTGTTAGGCTCTTCAATTAATAATTGACTTAAGCCACCTCAAATAAACTCGACAATATCTTGTCCTATTCAAGGTATAGCACTCATAAGATTAGTTATAACTGTTGCACCTCATAAAGACATTTGTCCGTAAGGTAAAACATACTAATATACTCAATATAAACTGTAAGCTATTTATATAGAGCCAGATTAACTTTGAATTTGTTTAACCTGTTAGTTTCTTAAACTAAATATTCCGACTGTGCATTAAGCATCATTACAGACACCCATTAGTGACCCAGTCTGTCGCGATTATTAAGATAACCGACGATCTCTAGTCTAATAATATATTATTTTTATAATTAGCTTTACACTATAAAACTATATTAAATGCTCTTTGATCGTTTTCACTAATATTGCCAAAGAAACGTATTTCTTCAATATCCCTGTCGGGTTATTCCACTTTAAATTTTATTTTTCTCTTAAGATTACATAAAATTTGATACTCATGGGACTATGGACTAAATTAAAGAATAATTGAATCAACAACTATTCAATTAAAAATAATTAAACAACTAACAACGTAAGTGAACAACATTACTTAGGTAAAAACTTAACAATTCAACGTCTCCTTAATATACTTTTTGGGGTATTCATAGCTCTTCAAACAGTTTTTACACTACATCTTAGTGATTCAGCTCCAACAGTAATACTAGGATATTCACCATATAAAGTCTTATCTAAATTATAAACTATTATAGGTTTGGATTTTTTACGCATATTATTTAAAGACTCTTCTGAATAGGTAGGTTTAATTCTAGTTAAAGCAGCTTTTCTTAAGTTATCTTTATGTTGTTCACTTAAAGGATTATTTCTGTTTAAATTACCTATTCATAAACGCCGTTCTGGGCTGTAATTTTCTGACATTTTTATTCTAGTCATTTCAGAATGCTTGTAGCCAAAAGTATTACCAGCCTCAGTAACTATATTATAATCAGGTAACAAAGATTTTAAATAATAGTCTTCCATATCTAATAATTGTTTATTATTCTCTTTATTAACTTCTTCAGTAAATACTTCTAATATAATAAAAGCAAAGTTATCTATTTTATACTTTTTTACTGCGGCTTTGACTATTTTACTACCTTGAAAATTAAATAAATGTCTACGGAATCTACTATTGAACTTACCAGTTGAAGCAGAACCAACATAACAACTTAAATTAAATTTATTTAAAATTAAATATACACCCGCAAGGTTTCGAGTATCATTTAATACTTTACTTTGGACAGTTTTATCACTTAATTTTTCATAAACATAAACAGGTTCAAGATTATTTTTTTTCAAAAACTCAATAACATCTTTAGAGTACTCCGTACTGTTATTAGGTTCTTTAGGCTCTAAGTTTAAATATTTAGTAGAAGTAGAAAAGCATCTTACACTCCCCTTATTAGAAAAGAGAGTATTATGGGTTCTATTTGGATGTGACAAATTCTTTTTTTCACTTGAATTGTTGTTGTTGTTGTTGTTTAATTTAGACCATTTTGGGCTATGTAAAAAACCCAGGAAGGCTGTAACGATCATTAATATAAATATAAATGTACCTATAGTTCATACTAATGTTCTAGGTGCTCTGTATGATCCATAATATAAACCTTTACCTATGTGTAGATACACAAGGAAAAAGAAAGCAGATGCTGTATTACTATGTAAGTAACGTATTAATCATCCGTGATTTACATCACGCATAATATGTTCTATAGAATTGAACGCTTCTAATATACTAGGGTTGTAATGCATAGCTAATGTTACACCTGTAACTATTTGTATAGCTAAACAAAAGGCTAATAAAGAACCAAAATTTCATAAATAACTTAGATTAGATGGTTGTGGTGAATCAATTATATAGGAATTAACCAATTTTAATAAAGGATGACTTTTAAAAATTCTCACTTTTTAGTTAATGTAAAGTTTATTATTTTATCTAGAAGTTAAAAAGGGTTATTAATATTTTATATTAGGTGTTTATATTTACTAGTATAATATTCTAGTAGTTAAAGTTAACTATATTATTTATATATCATATATTATAATATATTATAATATATTATATTTGGGTTTGGGGCCCAAACCAATTACTAATTATTATTAGTGACCATAGGAGGTTAACGACCTATGGTCATTGAGCTCCTAATTTCACAGTAGGTAATAAAATAAAACTAAGGTGGGAAATAGGCTTAGGGTAAAATCCTGATAATACACGGCAGGTAGATTATATAAAGCATACCTCGCCACAAGCACAGGGATAACCAGAACATTGTTTGTTACACAACGTGTTTACATCATAGGCTAGATATGGCGGCTTATGAAAGGTGGTATGAGGACTAATCTATTTAAAATCAAGTAGATCCCATCTTATACAAGGTTTAAACATGTCAACCCGGTATTTACCCCTGTTAAATCTAGATCACATCCATATTCAAGGATGATCATGAGAAACCTGATACATAAAAACACATCAGTTTGTCGGTGTGTGTAATACTTAGGTTATTATTGGATACAACTTCATCCTTCGCCACACGAGATCACTGCTGCCTAAACTGTGACAAGGTAACAAGCTACCTTGTCAGGCTAAAATGTGGCTAAGCCACACGCCACCAAGGCTACCTAATCCAATATTAGATAGTGCTTTATTATTGGGATGTTATTTGTGGCTATATACATTTAACCGAATCAAGTATTTACACCTGTCAGCCTAGAATAGCCTTAAAAAAAGGCGCAGTACATTATGACTCACATGTCAAGGGGCTATGTAACCTTGTCACTTCTGCATAATGCATAATTACCTTATTTATCACCACACATGCAAGCTGCGCCACTTTCATACGTAATTTATATAAGACATATCAGCCTAGACTTATACATTACGGGCGCCACGCCTCCTACTGATACTAATAATATTCAATAATTAATAATACATTATTGTACTATGACGTAGAATATTACGCGAGTTAACTACCAAGTTATGCGACACTACCCCTTTAAATACCCTTAACGACCTAAAACGCCAAGTCTTGTGTCGTCATTTAACCCTGCAAAAAAAGAAGTTAGCCGTTGTTTCCTTTAAATGTGACTCATTTATCCATGTAACGCCACTCAGTTTTTTAAATTTAAACTATAACCAAATACTCTGGGAAATTTACGGCCTTTGCTTTGAAATCAAATACAAACATCACATGTCAATTTGCAGAAGTACAAGTATATAAGGATCAGCAATCTACCTCCTTACTCTCTTTTAATTCAACCTCAACCCAGCTACAATCACAAACACAAGCAGAATCTCCAACTTTCGCACTCTAAGCTTCACCACTTTCAACTCAAGACATATACATCAAACTCTACCTCTCAAATACCATTTACCTCAGCATTACCATTACCTTCATCAACTACACCATCCTCAATTGAATCTTACCCCTCATCTTACTTTTACACCGACCTAACAACCATGAATGTCACTGTCTCAACAACACGTAGAATTATTTCGGCTCTCCTACCTCTACCTATTATCACCGATCGCCTTATAATTCGATCATACCGTTCCACAGATCTCGAGGCATACCATATACTCCTGACAGACCAAGGAGCTATGGAGGAAAATAACATCTCTCCAAATAAAAACTACACTGAGTCCTTACTCGAGGGGATGCTACCACCATACGGTTCTGATATAATTTTGGGTATCTTCCTAAAAAAATCAGACGGCTACGAGGGCGACTTAATCGGAGATGGAGGTATGGACAATTTACGTACAGGAGGAGAATGGCCAAGCTTGAATTACCGTTTAAAGACGGAACACTGGCATAAAGGTTACGCCACGGAATTCGCAAGAGCTTTTATGGTATTTTGGTCTAACTTACCTCGTGAGCCTATAACCCTCCAAGTACGCTCTAAGTCTGTAGATGACCAGCTAGATAGACTTCACGTAACGGAACGGGTCTATGCTTCAGTCAGGATGAAAAATGAAGCAAGTCAAAAAGTGTTGGAAAAGCTCGGGTTTGTATTATTTGATTTTGAATTGGGTGATAACGCCTTAAGCCATTGGCGTAAGATATTTTAGGTATAAAAAGGTATAAAATTATACGCATATATGAGGGGATAAGTTTTACTTGGGCTTAAATTGAATTTGTTTTTTCTAAATTTTTAACGTATAGCCCTTAAGTGACTTGAGGAATTATTTGGTTATATATTTTTATAATAGAAAAAAAAGTAGATTTTTTACATCATATAGTTTCATATTACAATCTCACCTCACTTATCACAAATAAA